>NC_134489.1:1917598-1939998 GCF_040206685.1 Ascaphus truei
AAAATTGCCGGGTACGCTTCCGCACGCCTGCGGAAGCGTGCGCGAGCCCCTGCTAAAGCCACTCTCATTGCGGCTGCAGGGGCTCACTGCCAAGCGTGAGCGTGACCTAAGTAACCTCACAAGTTACAGTTACTGATGTGCTCATGAAACGGTTCGCTTTTATGCAATTTATGGCCAAATTAAAGCTTACGGATAGCAGGCTTATGTCCCCAAGGAACTACCCGTGACCTCTTTAACCGGTTAAGAAATGTTATGTAATGACTTTTAATACACTTTATTTCCTAAGTTGTAATCTTAATGTTTTAAATCTAATTTTTAAATAAAAAATAGCATTTCAGCTTCAATCCCTATGCAAATGTGGACCCTTGGTGTACGTGATGGCCACACTTATGGGCCTCTTTATAGTTCAGACAGTCCAGGAGGAGCATATATGGGGAAAAAGGAAACAAACAGTGCAAATTTAAGTGCAGACGTTGAGATTAAGTGATTGGCTGAATGATGAAATCTTGGCTCTAATGGTCAATCTACTCACAAGATGTTTGTGGTATATGCGCGGTTAGCAGATAGGGCTGCCACCCAAAAAGGATGATGTATAGTGTGGGGTTCCCTCCAGGCTCGTCTCGTCAGTGTGATAATGGTATATATGGAGGAGAAAAACAGCACTACATAGCGCAATCTGTCTTGTATTAAACTTTATAAAAAATAGACATAAAATGTGCACTTACAATGTGCTAGTATAAAATTCGCATTTATCACAATAAAAGTGAATGAAGTGGGTACTCCGCCGCTCTCACCACCTCCTCTCTGGCTCCGGATCTCCTTCGTCTGCAACTTGGGATTCCAATCTCTGTGTGTCCTCCGGTTCGTGTGACGTCACAGCTCCGTGGACGGTGCAGCTACCTTCTGTAATGTTCCCCAACACCAACTTCCAGCATGATCTAATAAATAGCATGCCTGGAAGTTGGTGTTGGGGATTTTAAAAACTAGTGGCCCGCATGACATTCTGAGGACACCACGGTTTTGTTTGCTTGTTTTTTTTTTTGGGGGGGGAGAGGGAAATGATGAACGTGATCTGAATGAAAGAGTTGGACCTTCTTCTTCTGTTCGTGTTGGTGGGGAACTAGCATAGATCTCACAAGTCCCATAGTTGTCGGCGGGTCCTCTGGCAACCAAAAGGGTTAATGTTTTACTCGGAAAATTGCACTATTGCCCACTTCCACTGAATAGATTGATAGGGAGGCAAAGGTGGGTGTGGCCATGGTATCTGCATCATTGAGCGATCCTATAAGTTTATGGGGCCTTGCCATCACATTAAGGAGGATTCCCATAATAAAAGATAGGTATTATCTTTCAAAAGACTGAGGTGGTCAGCCTACGAAGAATAGCAGACATAGAAAAAGCAGGGCAACCAAAATGAGGCAATTAATTTGGAAAACTGTGTTTATAATGAAATAAAAAAAATAATAATCAGAAGAGGTTAGACTGGGGCATTCACAAATCCATATAGACAAATATTCTGTACAACGATGGGTACTAAAGACATAAAAAATTAGCGGCTATAGACATGGGTACTAAAGACATAAAAATAACGATGGATGCAAGGTCCTAATGGAGTAGTCTTATCAAGAGCCTGAGAGAGGTCCCCATGGTGAACAAAACATCAAGCACACCTATTTTTGTTTAAATAAACTTTGTTTTCGTACCATTGGTGTGATGGTCCTCTCTCAAGTCACCAAGGCCCGCCGTCTCACACACTCCACCCGCCGAGCTGCCCCGCCGCTTCACACAAACTACACCTGCCGCGCCTTTGAGCCCGCTCTCCCTTCTCCGGCGCTTTCCCTTCCGCGGCTCTCCCCCCCCCCCCCAGAGCCCGCTCCATCCAGCTCTCCCTTCACCGGCTCCTACCTGCAGCCTCCGCCGCTTCAGGTTTGGGGGCTAGAGGGGGGTGAGATGTGTGTGGGGGGGGGAGAGATGCAGGGGGGGTTCACCCCAGAGCAGCTCCCTCAGCTCTCCCTTCCCTGGTTCCCCTCCCCCAGCTCTCCCTTCCCCGGTTCCCCTCCCCAGAGCTCGCTCACCTGGCTCTCCATTCCCCGCTTCCCCTCCCCAGAGCTCGTTCACCCGGCTCTCCCTTCCCCGCTTCCCCTCCCCAGAGCTCGCTCTCCCTTCCCCGCTTCCCCTCCCCAGACCCCGGACACCCCACCCAGAGGCCGATCGCCCTGCTCTCTCCGGCTCTCCCTTCCCCTGCTGCTTCCTGCAGCCTCTGACGCCGCATCAGGTATGGGGGACAGGGGGGGAGACATGCAGGGGTGGGGGGAAAGAGATAACCCACCCACTCACTACCCCTCTCACCCACCCACTCACTGAGCTCTGAAGGGGGGGGGGGAATTGGAGATGTGAAGGGGTGGTGGGCCCTGACCGAAGGGGGGGAAAACAGAGCTGTGAATGGGAGGGATAGAGCTGTGAAGGGGGTGGGGAGCCTTCAGCTGTGAAAGGGGGGGGTCGCACATGTCAACGCAGGGGGAGGGAACACAGCTGTGAAGGGGGGACAGGAGCTGTGATTGGGGGGTGGGGGTGGCCGAACTGTGAATGGGTGGGGGGGCAACAGACCTGTCTGGGGGGGGGGGGTGGCGGAGCTGTGAACGGGGGGGAGACCCCAGCTGTGAATGCGGGAGGTCCGCATTAATGTGCCGGGGGGGGGGGCAAGATTGCTGTCAACGGGGGTGAAGGGGTGGGGGGAGCGGTGATAGGGGGTGAACGGAGAGAGAGGGGGAGTGGGAAAATTCTATCCCGGACAATGCCGGGTATATCAGCTAGTTTAGTGTATAATGACAATGGAAAGTCACTCACTATTAAGGTATTCTGCAGATCTTTTTGCTTGATAAAACAAGATAGTACTCTAATAGCACTGCAGAAATAATGTAGATACATGGTCATTCTCAAACTGTAGTAATAAAGAGGTCACTTGGAAAAAGTTCTCAATTTTAAATTGTTGAATCAGGGTAGCAAATAGCAATTACTCAAAAGTAATGTATCATGTCATAGTCATTTTGCTGTAATATTTTATAATTAGATTCCTATTCGTTCTCCAGCTGTCCAGCTGTGTATCTTAAAAATGCTCAATTTCAGTTTTTTCTCAATATAGGAAACATGAATCAATCAATAGCCTTCCCTCCCCACTCTGCTTTTCAAAATATAAAAGCCAAGAACAAGAAGTTCATCAAAAGAAGTCATAGAGAAAAGTACAGACTGAAGTGTCTCCGGTTAAAAAAGATTGCCAAAGCTATGGTGTTTGTAAGTACATTCAACAGTATAATGTCAACATGCATTTCTAATACAATCATACAACATTATATTACTGAAATCATGGAAACCTTTATTTTTCATCATTAACCAAATGTAAATAAGATATTCAAGAAACAGAGTACATTTCATGTCATTTGAAGCAACAAATGGTGATCTTTACTCTAGATTAGTTGCATTTTCTTTTACTTAGTTACATAGTAGATGAGGTTGAAAAAAGCCATAAGTGCAACAAGTTCACCCTCCTGTTTGCTAAATGTAGATGACAGACACTTATCCTATATTTGTACTTACAGTATTTTGATCTAGAGCAGCGTTTCCCACATGGGTCGCGACCCGGCACCGGGCCACGGAAGCAAAATTGCCGGGTCGCAGCGAGGCTGGCTGCGCGGCGGCCCCCCTCCCTCCCTCCTTGCGGCGGCCCCCCTCCCTCCCTCCTTGCGGCGGCCCCCCTCCCTCCCTCCTTGCGGCGTTCCCCCTCCCTCCCTCCCTCCTTGCGGCGTTCCCCCTCCCTCCCTCCTTGCGGCGTTCCCCCCTCCCTGCCTCCTTGCGGCGGCCCCCCCTCCCTCCCTCCTTGCAGCGGCCCCCCTCCCTCCCTCCTTGCGGCGGCCCCCCTCCCTCCCTCCTTGCGGCGGCCCCCCTCCATCCCTCCTTGCGGCGGCCCCCCTCCCTCCTTGCGGCGGCCCCCCTCCCTTCCTCCTTGCGGCGGCCCCCCTCCCTCCCTCCCTCCTTGCGGCGGCCCCCCTCCCTCCCTCCTTGCGGCGGCCCCCCCCCCCTCCCTCCTTGCGGCGGCCCGAGGTGAGGTGCGGGACGGTGCTGAAGTGGTGCAGGCTGCTATCGCTGGGGGGTCAACTGAGATTCGCTGACTCGGGCTCCTACTGCAGCCCCTCATCATGATGTTGCCGCCCATGACATGCTCCGCCCCCCACAAGGACACGATGCCCGGCGTGATAGGAGGTAGTGAGTGGAAGCGCGGGCGCACCGGTGCCTCCGTTCCTGGCGCTCCATTTCCCTCGGTCCCTTCCCCTCGGTCCCCTTGGTGCGGGTGCGGGAGATAGGCGCAGGGGCGGACAGTCGTGGCTTGCGCGGTCGCTGGCGGTCAGAGGGTGCAGGGGGAGGCGGAGTCACTCACATCCGTCGCTGCCTCTGTAATTGTGTGTGTGTGGGTGTGTGTATAGGGGAGTGTGTGTCTGTGTGTATCTGTGTGTGTGTATCTGTCTGCGTGTGTGTGTTTCTCTGTCTGCGTTGTATCTCTGTCTGTGTGTGTATCTGTGTGTGTGTGTGTATCTCTGTGTGTGTGTGTATCTCTGTGTGTGTGTGTGTGTGTGTGTGTGTGTGTGTATATCTCTGTATGTGTGTGTGTGTATATCTCTGTATGTGTATGTGTGTATATCTCTGTATGTGTATGTGTGTGTATATCTCTGTATGTGTATGTGTGTGTATATCTCTGTATGTGTATGTGTGTATATCTCTGTGTGTGTGTGTGTGTGTGTGTGTGTGTGTGTGTGTGTGTATCTTTGGTTGTGTGTGGGGGTGTGTGTGTATATGTATCTGTGGCTGTGTGTGTGTATCTGTGGCTGTGTGTGTGTATCTGTGGCTGTGTGTGTATCAGTGGCTGTGTGGGTGTGTGTGTGTATCAGTGGCTGCGTGTGGGTGTGTGTGTATCAGTGGCTGTGTGTGTATCTGTGGCTGTGTGTGGGTGTATGTGTATGTATCTGTGGCTGTGTGTGGGAGTGTGTGTGTGTGTATCTGTGGCTGTGTGTGGGAGTGTGTGTATCAGTGGCTGTGTGTGTGTCTGTGCAGGCCAGCAGTGGCTGTCTCTGTGCAGGTCTGTTTGTGTGGGTGGCTGTGCGTGGTCAGTGTCTATGTTTGGGGTTGGGAGAATATATGAAATCTGTATGGACATTCATAACTGTTTTATTTTACCTATGGGCCAGTATAGGCGATAACATTTTTAGTTCAATAATAACCGGGTCACGGAAAAAAAAGTTTGCGAAACGCTGATCTAGAGGAAGGCTAACAAAAAAACATCATCCAATAATGTCTCGTAAGGAGAAAGAAAAATTCCTTCCAGACTCGAAAGAATGACAATCAGATTTCTCCCTGGATCAACATCCTTCCCTTGTTTACTTATTTGGCATAACCCTATATAACTTACCTTTCTACAAGATGTCTAACCTTTTATTTGAAGATACCTTGTATCTGCTATCATAGTCTCTATTGGTAATGAATTCGACATTTTAACTACCCTTACTATAAAGAAGCCTTTCCTTTGCAGCTGGTGGAATCTCCTTTCCTCCAACCTTAACGGATGACCCCATGTCCTTTGTACTGCCCTTGGGATGAATAGTTATTTTGAAAGCTCCTTGTATTGTCCCCAAATATATTTGTATTCAGTTATCTTAGATGCCTCTTTTCTAATGTAAACAAATCTAAATTAGCTAGTCTCTCCTCATAAACCAGATTTTTTTTACCCCCTTTATTAATTTGGTGGCTCTTCTCTGCACTTTGTCTAGTCCCAGAATGTATTTTTATGGAGTTGTGCCCCAAACTGTACTCCATATTCAAGGTGTGGTCTTACTATTGCTTTATAGAGTGGAATAATTGGTTACTTCCCTTCATTCCCCGTTTAATGCAAAATAAGATCTTGTTTGCCTTTGCAAGTACTGCATGAAATTGGGCACTATTGCTAAGCCTGCTGTCTACAAGTACTCCTAAATCTTTATCCGTCAAGAATTCACCTAATTTTTCCTAATTTAATTTGCAATTCATCTGTTTATTCTTGTTTCCCAAATACATAATCTTACACTTATCTGTATTAAACCTTATCTGCCATTTACGTGCCCAAGTTTCCAGTCTCCAAGTCCTTCTGAAGTGAAATTACATCCTGCTTTGATTCTACTACCGTACACAACTTTGTGACTTCATCAAAGACGTTGTTGATAACCTTGAGGTTGGCATAGATAGCAAAGAAGTAAAAAAACAGGTCCCAGTACGGATCCTTCAGGTACTCAACTCACAACTTTATCCCAACCTGAAAAAGTTTAATTTGCGACAACTCTCTGTTGTCTATCCTTCAACCACTTTTCAATCCAGGTGCAAATATTTTGACCAAATCCAATTTTCCTTGCAAAATCTATGTAGACAATCAACTGCATTAGCCCGGTCTAAATACCTACTTACCTCCTCAAATTAATAAGGTTAGTTTGCCACGACCTAGCCTTAATAAATCTATGCTGACTATTACTAATAATTTGTTATCCATCTGAATATTTTCCAGTACTGAATCGTCAAGTAGCTTCCCCACTATTGAGGCCTGGTCTGTCATTCCCCTGTTGTGATCTTCCTCCTTTTTTAAATATAGGCGCCACGTCCGCTTTATGCAAATCTTGTGGTACTGAGCCTGTGGAAATGAAGTCTTTGAATATTAAATGTAATGGATGCATGACATCTGGGCCAGGGGCTTTATTTACTGTAATTTTATCAAGCTGCGCCTATGCACTTCCTCAGTTAACCAATTGTTCTTTAATATAGTGGTCGTGGCTTCCTCCTGGGGCACTGTGTTTGCAATTGGTTCCTCCCTGGTAAATACAGAGTCAAATCATTTGCTTAATTACCTCTACTTATCGCCAATAATTTGCCTGTGCATCTCACACTGAAATGATCTTATCTTTTATTTGCTAATATTTTTGTTATTAAGGTACTTGAAAAACTTTTTAAGGTTGATGTTACTTTCGGTAGCAATCCTTTTTTTTTCATTTTACATTTCTGGTAATTAGATTGCCATTTTGCAACTTTTGTTACATTCCTTATAATTTTGATATGATTCCTTCATCCCGTCTGTCACTAAGAATCTAAACGCCTTCCTCTTCTTTTCCATATCATCTCATACCTTTTTAGTCACATAGACTTGTTTCTTTTATATTTATTACCCAATGGTATTCACTGACAAGTGTGCTTTTTTAACAATGTTTTATACAGGCATACCCCGCTTTAACATACGCAATGGGACCGGAGCATGTATGTAAAGTGAAAATGTACTTAAAGTGAAGCACTACCTTTTTTCCACTTTTTGATGCATGTTCTGTACTGCAAACATCATATACGTGCATAACTGATGTAAATAATGCATTTGTAACCAAAATAAATACAGTAGGCTTTATTGCAATAAAATCTTTAATGTCAGCTGATTTTTCTTATAAGTGCTGACAGATATAACATGGATGAATGGAAAATTATTTAAAAAATATGTAGGAAGGATGAAGGAGAGGGCATATCTTCTACTGTACAGTATTTTTACTGAAAGGGCATGAAGGTGAGGTGCATTTATTTGACTGACTGATATATTTTTGGGACTTTGATTTGTGATTTTGGTGAAAACAATACTGTACAGTACAGTATTTTACAATGCTGTGCTTCCTTAGGCCGCTAGCGAAAGTTATATTTCGCTTTGCGGCAGCGGCGCGGGCTCCCTGGCATTTAATTTGTTTAGGGGCTGTCACATGAGGCGACAGCCCTTGAAAAATCAAATATTCCCGCCTTCCAAAGTCCGCTCCGTCGTATTGCCGCTGTCGTGCTTACTATAAGCGCACGCGGCGGCAATGTGTTTGTTTTTGGGCGGCATCGCCGGCACTATCCGCACGGCCTTACTCAGGTCCTTGATCAGCTTGGCTTACATGCACTCCCTCAGTCACGCGCGCGCTCCCTCAGTCACGCGCGCGCTCCCTCAGTCACGCGCGCGCTCCCTCAGTCACGCGCGCGCTCCCTCAGTCACGCGCGCGCTCCCTCAGTCACGCGCGCGCTCCCTCAGTCACGCGCTCACTCCCTCAGTCACGCGCGCACTCCCTCAGTCACGCGCGCGCACACACACACTCAGTCACGCGCGCACACACACACACACACTCAGGAAGACCATGAGAATAGAGAAAGGAGATAGACCATCCGAATTCGAAATATTCCGGGATCCATCCCCACCGATGAACAAGGACCATACCTCAGCAGGCTGCTGGAGGATTTAATGCAAAATGATTTAAGTTGGAATACAACAATGAAGCTGCGAGCATAGAAAGTAAATTAAGTCAGCATTAGAAAAGAGCATCTGACCACCAAGGCTATTTCAAGGGTTATCTTAAAGGCTGTTTATGGTTAAGTTAAAGTATGAAAAAGATTGTTTTGTTCAAGGTGTGATTTATGAGGTACTGACCAGTTCTGCAAAGTCTGAGAGAGGACATGTAGAAAATCTCTGAATTAACTAGATACTATGGAGAGGAAGTGGCTCAGTGAGTAAAAAAACTGACTGGCATTGAGAGTTTGAAGCAGGGGAGCCTGGTTCAATTCCTGGTGTTGGCTCCTTGTGACCTTGGGCAAGTCACTTTATCTCCCTGTGCCTCAGGCACCAAAAACATAGATTGGAAGCTCCACAGGGCAGGGACCTGTGCCTGCAAAATGTCTCTGTAAAGCGCTACGTAAAACTAGCAGCGCTATACAAGAACATGCTATTATTATTATTATACTATGTTATGTGTTGGAGCCTCCTCCTCCCTATTCTTTCCCACCCGTTCCTTTTACCCCACTTATTTTTGGCCCCCAGCTCAGCCCAATAGTGCAAAAATGGTGTGTAATGAAAGGCACTAAACACCGTGCTTACTCAATCAAATATATAGTGACTTAATGTGATAATAAAGTGCAAATAACATAAACTTGCAAGAGCAAATAAAGTGTAAACCCCCTGCTTCTACCCTCTGGTGGGGTTGTGTTCACTCTTCCCCAAATTGTAGAACTGGTTTCACACGGTCCAGGGGGAGCATGGGGGGAAAAACACACAAGAAAAACGCTCTAAGTAAGTGTAGATGTACAACAAGTGTTAGGAATGATCCCTAGTGAGTCTTGGCTCCTATGTCTATCCTACTCACAGGAAAAAAGAAGTTTTCAGGCAGTGTAGATCAATACGGGTTGTGGAAAGAATGAATGCAGACAGGCTCCGTCACTTGTGGAATGTGTCCTCAGCGAGAGAAAGAGAATACGCACATAGCACAGATCAGATAGAAAAATACAATATTTATGATCCTTCAAAATGCACACTTACAGTGTAGCCATAGTAAAAAAGCATTGAAGCTATAAAAGCTTAATGTGACAACCGGGAAGATAGCTTGCGCCGCCTCTCACCACACCACCTCCGTCGATCTCACTGCCGCTTGCGGGAGAAGCTGCTCAGTATCCGGTCGCTGGGCTACCACAGTGGATGCAGGGCGCAGAGTGCAGAGACGCCTTCCTCCACAGTCTCGTCACGATCTGGGCGGTACCACTCTACACGGTTCGCCTATCAGTGATTCGGCTTCCGACGGAGGTGGTGTGGTGAGCGGCGGCGCGAGCTATCTTCCCGGTTGTCACATTAAGCTTTTATAGCTTTGATGCTTTTTTACTATGGCTACACGGTAAGTGTGCATTTTTAAGCATCATAAATATTGTATTTTTCTATCTGATCTGTGCTATGTGCATATTCTCTTTTTCTCTCGCTGAGGACACATTCCCCAAGTGACGGAGTCTGTCTGCATTCATTCTTTCCACAACCCGTATTGATCTACTCTGCCTGATAACTTCTTTTTCCTGTGAGTAGGAGCCAAGACTCACTAGGGATCATTCCTAACACTTGTTGTACATCTACACTTAGAGCGTTTTTCTTGTGTGTTTTTCCCCCATGCTCCCCCTGGACCGTGTGACCCCAGCTCAGCCCTACAGGGATTGCTGCTCTACCTTCTCCCCCACCCTTTCCATGGTACCAACACTACTAAAAGCTAATGACCTGATTCCCCTCATGGATCTAGTTACTGACGCAAGGGTAGAAACCCAGATTCAAAACAAAATTGTCTCTTAGGCGGACTAATTTGACGCAAACACCCAACTATCTAACCAATGGCTAACCTCTCCACAATTAAGATAGTTTCACTTAATGTGAAAGGCCTACAGTGTAATAGAAAACAAAGATTGGCACTACAGGAATTTAAAAGAGCAAAGGGTGACATTCTGTTCCTTCTAGAGACCCACTTTAATGAGCAGGACCAACTCAATACATTTAGAAATAGCTTCCCCACGGCTTTCTACTCTTCTTTCAATAGTATGAAAAGGGGAGTGGCTATTCTGATGAGACAGGGTATCCCATTCAAGATGGAAAAAAGTAAGGTCAGACCCGAAGGGCAGGTTCTTGCTCGTCCAAGGAACTCT
The DNA here is from genome assembly GCF_040206685.1 of Ascaphus truei. Lineage (NCBI taxonomy): Eukaryota > Metazoa > Chordata > Amphibia > Anura > Ascaphidae > Ascaphus > Ascaphus truei. Next base: position 1,928,120 of record NC_134489.1, read on the forward strand.
AGCGGGATCAGCATTGACATTAATGTCTACGCGCCTTATGACCACCAGGCTGAATTCCTGAGGAAGGTTCTAGAATCTGTTGAGCCTCAGTCCCTGAACAATCTTATTCTAGGAGGAGATTTTAACATGGTGATCTCGCCGGTTCTGGATAGGTCGTCCACGAATGGACAGAGTCCCAGCGCTAACTCAGAAACCGTCTAAAAAGTTCAAAGGCTTTAGTAAAGGAGTTTGGTCTGATTGATATATGGGGCCAAAGAGACAACACTTTCTTTTCAAAACCACATCAGTCATATTCTGAATTAGATTATTTTTTTGTAACATATTCTCGGGAGCAACCTACTGGTCTGGTATTGACCCAATCACCTAGCTGGACTATGCCCCGATAGAGCTGACCCTCTCACCACCTTTTACCAGGACTTATTCTAATTGCTGGAGGTTGAACGAATCATTACTGAACCACACCGATATCACAAATAAAATAAAAAAATCCTTAGATAATTACTTCACCCTAAATAGAGCCTCGGTGGACTCTTCGATGCTATGGGGGGCCCATAAGGCTAAGAATAATGGTAAATGCTGCACACCACAATAAAAAAATCAAAAAGCTGATACAATTACTGGTGCTCCTACGAATGAATGATGGCCTGCATGATACCCAGGAACGAAGGAATCGCAGAGCACTGACGGATTTCTAAATTCTAATTTATTGAAGCCAATAACATACAATGTTTCGACCGTATGGTCTTAAGTGATATAAAGTGGCATAGTAGAACAGTTCTGTGTGATCCCTTTTAAATCCCCCACCTTCCCACAATGCCCTCTGTGAATTATCCTTAATGAGTACAAGATGATCTGCAGGTAACTCCCACTGTTCCATTACGTCTAGGTGTCATCAGTGTGGATGTCGGGTGATCCGGTCCGGTTGTAATATCCTCAATAGTTTTCACGAGTCATAAGTCTGTGCATGATGCCTGTTAAGTCTCTGAGCTACTCCGTCATCACGTGTTGCAATCCCCAGTCGTGCTATGCATCCGTGCATTAGTGCTGCATGATCCTCACTCCCGATCGGGTCTCCCCCTCTGACATCACTGGCTCCTCCTGCCTTGACGAGGTAATCCCTGTGTACATTTGACGTCTGTAATGTCAACCACACATCCGTGCCGAACTTGTCTCCCACCTTGGTGCAATAGATTCCTCCTGCCTTGTGCTGGCATTCTGGTGTTGATCTTTCCTTTGTATCATCCTTATAATCCGCATGCTTGTCATCCAGAAGCATGAGGAAAGACAAAAGCAGAAAGGCTACAATTAGAGTTTTTTTTTTTTTTTTATCTTTGTGGTATCGCATAAGAGAAAAGTTAGACAAAAATTGCATGAAGAATTGTCAAAGAAAATTCTGGACCTAGAACATAAACACAAATCCAACCCATCCATAACAATAAACAACTATAAATCCCTGATAGAAACCAGACTAGAGCTGAAAAAAATACAATTAGAAGAGGTGGAACGCTCACTGACATGGACCAATCAGTTGCATTACGATAAAGGGAATAAAGCTGATCAGATCCTAGCTAACAAGTTAAGAGGGGTAAAGGCCAAAACACATATTCCCACTGTTAGATGCAAAGACGGGTCGACCACTTTTGATGACTGGGAGATTGCTGGCGAATTCTCAATTTTATGGTGACTTATACGATTTGAATTTATCAGAAGGGCTCCCTAACTGGACAACTGTAATCTGCCGCAATTGACAGGCAGAAAAGATCACTCTGAACGGCAAAATCAGCCGGCAGGAATGGCAGACGTGATCTGAAATCGGGCAAATCTCCATGTCCGTCCGGATGGACTATCAAATATATATTATAAAAAATTCCTCCTAAACCTCTCAAGCTCTTAGAGATGTTCAATTCATTTTTAGAAGGCAATATGATTCCAATAAATTTGATCACTGCTAATTTAGCAATTATACACATGCCAGGTGACCCCCTCTGCTGTGGCAGCTATAGGCCCATATCCCTCATAAATTCAGACATTAAAATATACAGCAGGATACTCGCCAATTGATTGAATCCAATTCTCCCGAGGTTAATTAACATAGGTCGGGTTTGTCTCAGGTAGACAGGCCTCAGACAACACGAGGAAAATTATCAAGAACATGTACACCTCACCAAAAAAAGCTATTTTGCATAGCCTAGATGCAGAGAAGGCCTTTGACAGAATCAATTAGGACTTTCTAGATAAAACTATGATATAATTCGGCTTTTCAGGCCCATTTCTATAAGAAGTAGGGGCTCTCTACCCCTCCCCCAGAGCACTGGTTAAACTACCTGGTTATAACTTAAAAGCTATAAATATTAAAAATAGTACAAGGCGGGGTGCCCCCTCTCCCCGCTTTTATTCGCTCAATCAATTGAGCTGCTCACTTCAACGATCAGATCAAACCTAGATATTCAGGGCATTGTCATAGGTGGCAAAAGCTATAAAATCTCGCTTTTCGCCGACGATGTAATCTCGACTCTGACCAACCCGCTGATATCCTTGCCGAGCTTAGTAAAGTCACTGAACGAGTTGGGTAAAATATCAGGATACAAGATAAACAAAGATAAGTCGGGGGCCCTGAACATGTCCCTCCCGGTCTCTGAGCTCAAAAGCCTACAATTTTTTTTTAAATTCCGGGGGCGGTTTACTCACCTTGGGGTAAATATTTCCAGAAATTATGAATCTCTCTATCGGTGTAATTATCCCCCACTTTTCAATAAAATAAGGAAAGATTTACAGGAGTGGAGCAGACACAAGATCTCATGGTTTGGTAGAATTACATCAATAACAATTAACATACAAAGATTCAAGGCCGACGGTGGCTTTGAGGGTCTCTCGGCGACTCCGCTGCCATCTCCTTGACCGGCGATTCGGCAACCCAGGGAAAGATGTCCCGGATGTGTAGCTATATTTGTCTTCTCTCTTTTTTCCATTTTCCTCCCTGTCTCCCTCTATACTTTTTCCAATATATTACAGGGACTGTTTAATATACTGTTTGGAGTGTGCTGCCTTCTTTTGGGTGCTGGTTTGCTTCAGCTGACCGGCCGACGAAACCGGTGAACACGCGGATTGAGTGCCCCGGCGATGGGTGAGGGGGCCTCGGTCCAAAGACAGGCTGTTTTTTCTTGTTTATATACACAAAGGACACTGAGGCTGCGTCCAGGGTTGCAGCAGCCGTGCGGAGGAGCGCTGAGGCTGAGGGATAGCGGGTGCTTTCCCTGGCCTTGGTTAGCGCGCCGTCTGTGGGTGTGTCGGGGGGGCGGGCCAGTGACGTCACGGAGCTGGTTCGCCCTCATTGGGCGAACCGCTCACGTGACCGGCCCTGCGCTTCCATGAGCGCTTGAATCTAAAATTTTCCTAAGACCTACGCTTCCGCACGCTTGCGGAAGCGTGCGCGAGCCCCTGCTAAAGTCGCTCTCATTGCGGCTGCAGGGGCTCACTGGTAAGTGAGAGCGCGCCTCAGCACAGGTCAGCGCCTAAGCGATGACCACGCCCGAGGCCTAAGCCTCATCGAGAAACCAAGAGCAAATTACTGCTTGAAAACTTTAATGTTAAAAGAAATTGAACACTTAAAGATAAAACGTGAATCTGGGTCTTTATAGCCAGGAAGCCTATCCCTATAAGTACGTGAGCATGAAAAGTTTTATACATTTATTTGTTCCACAGGTGTTGGGAATTGAAGTATTTTGTAGGTTCTTTTATATTCTAATCAAGCTGTGGTGAGGGCGCAATCAGTGGAGGGAGAGCAGATAGAGGTGGGGTGTGCAGGATCAGTGGGAGCTCTGCATGCCCGACAGGTCGCCCCCAGTAGGACCATATGCCCGCCGGGCCAGGCCATGTAGGGCCTGGCCGCACATTTGAGGTGTGTTGCTGGTTACATTCATCTTACTTTATAGTTTAATTTTTGCTGTTTTTGTTTTTCCCCCAAGTTCCCGGAGGGAGAGAGTCTCTTTCCTTTGTTTTTTTATCCCCATCTGTTCCCTACCACCATTAAAGCTTTTCGTTCACAACTTTCACATGAGAGAGAGAGAGAGAGACACGACACTGGAAATGACACATTTTGATACTCTGGAACCCCCAAACACTTTTAACGGGACATACCCTATAGCATTTTACTCTTCTTTTACTAGAAAAAATAAAGAAGGGCTGCGATAATGATTAAACTGGATGTCCTGTTCCAGGCATTGAAGGTTAGGAGAGATCATGTGTTCACTGGCTTCTTTCAGGCCAACATACAGTATCACGTTGGTGAATATCTATGCACCCAACGAGGGACATCTTGCGTATATAATCGCAACGGACATCTTTTTGTTATTGGGTATCCATTGGGGGTTTACGGGTTGTCTAGATCGTCTTTTAGCTTGTTTTGTGATTGTGTCTCTTTGGGTGTTCAAGTGTGTATCGATTGGGATGGGATGAGGAGGGGGGTGTGGGTTAGAACTAAAATAACCTCGAGGGGTTTTAACCTGATATGGGGTAGGGCCCTTTGTTGCTTTGGGCCTATGACTCTACTTTTGGGTTGTTTGGGACATGCAGAGTCAAGAAAAAGTGAAGGGTGTGGGGTGCAATGTGGTACTTGCAGTCTGAAAGGTTTTAGGGATCACCACTATATTGGCTTTCGCCATCTATGGGAGGATTTGTTTTCCACTGAGAAGATCATTGAATAAATCTAGAAAACATGGCCCCAGGATTCCTATAAAAATGTTATAATATAAATTTGAGAAACCATCTGGGACAGTGCCTTTGATGGCTTCAATGAGCTAACTGCCCTTTCTAACTCTAACCGGGTTATTTTCGCATTTAAAACTTTGTGGTCTTCCTCTGACAGGTCAGGGAGGTTACAATCTCTAAAATTAGGCTTCAATCTGGGTCAAATCCGGAATTTTAGCTTTCAGAGTTGAATTGTCGAGATCGTAGAGATCCGTATAAAATTTAGCAAATTCCTCTGCTATCTTTTGAAGGGTTGTAAGTCACTTCTCCTTTTAACCTAATAGCAGGGACCAATGCTCTTGACCTGATCTCTCTAAGTTTATTTGCCAATAAGTGGTCCGCCTTATCTCCCTTATGATAATACGTTTGCTTAGTCCACTTAAGGACTTTCTCTACATCGTCTAATTGCACCCTCTTAAATTCCCCCCTTGCCTGGGTCAGAATTTTATAAATTTTCTTTGATGGGTTTTTTTTATGTGACTGTTCTACTTTACAATTTTTTCTATTAATTATTTTTTTGTTTTTCTATTTTTATTCTCTTTCTGTTTGATGCTAATGAGATGAGCTGTCCTCTGATTGTGGCCTTATGTGCCTCCCATTATATTGATGTTGATTCTACAGTGCCATTGTTGATTATTGAAATAATTTTAAAGTGAATCTCCAATTTGTGAGCTAATCTGGGTAATTCAGTAATGAGTCATTCATCCTCCAATGGAATGATTTACTGTAGTGCTAGCAAATGAAGGATCGAACAGAATCACCACCGGTGTGTGGTCTGATCACGTGATAGGCCCTATATCTGAGGGGACCAATACCTCCAAAATACCCAGGGATATAAATATATTGTCAATTCTGGAGTACGAATCGTGTGGGGTTGAATAAAAAAAAATAATCCCTCTGTACTTTGTGAGCTACGCCAAGCATCCCACAAACCATATTCATTAAGTAGCAGTCTAAATTTCTTAGCTACACTATATATCAGCGCAGAGTGTGATTGCTCTGGGTGGGTGGACTTATCCACATCCGGATCTGGTACCATATTAAAATCAAATCCCAATATCAACAGTTGCTCTCGGCTATCTGCCATAGATTCCAGTGTTTCCCTTAAAAAATCAATTTGTCCCTCGTTATATGTTGGCCTGAAAGAAGCCTGTGAACACTAGGGACCTCCCCCCTTGATCTTTCCTAACCTCCAATGCCTGGAACAGGACGTCCTGTTTAATCAGTATCGCAACCCTTCTTTATTTTTGCTAGTAAAAGAAGAGTAAAGTGCTATAGGGTATGTCCCGCTAAAACTGTTTTGGGGTTCCCAAGTATCAAAATGCATCGCTAGCAAAAAAGCTAAATTCCTAAATTTAGGTTCCTAAATTCTTTTAGGGCCAATCTACGTTTACCATTACTATTGAGACCTTTAACATTCAGGGATACTAACTTCAATGGCACTTGACTAGTCATTTCCAGTGTCGTGTCTCTCTCTCTCATGTGAAAGTATTGAACGAAAAGCTTTTAGGGTTGTAGGGAGCAGATGGGGATAAAAACAAAGGAAAGGGACTTGCCCCCTCCGCCCCCCCTCCTCCGCCCCCTCCCCCTCCGAGAACTTGGGGTAAAAACAAAAACAGCAAAAATTAAACTATAAATTAAGATGAATGTAACCAGCCACACATCCCAAATTTGCAGCCAGAACCTACGTGGCCTGGCGGGCATATGGTCCTACTGGGGGCGTCCTGATGTTGGGCATGCAGAGCTCCCACCGATCCTGCAAACCCCGCCTCTGCAAAAAGAAAACAGGAATGGCGCCTAGGTGTAGTGATTCTGTGAGTGAAAACACAATATTAAGTGAAACAGTGACCCCTAGTGGTAATAGGCAAGATAACAATGAATGACTCAAAGTCCCACAAAGACCAATCTATCTATATATAATACTAGCTGAGAGCCCCGGCGTTGCCCGGGATGTTTGTGGTGTGGGTGTGGCATTTGGGTGGGGAGTGGTCCACGCGGCCCATGTGCGGTGGTAGTGCTGCTGTGGCTGTACTGATGGTGATTGTATTGGTGTGCTGATTTGGGAGGGTTTGGTGCTGATGTGGGGGTGCGGATGTGGGTGTGCCGATGGGGGAGGTGCAAAGGTGGCGATGTGTGTGTGCTGATGGTGTTGATGGGGGCTGGGAATGGTGGGGAGCCGAGAATGCCAGTGTGCTGGGGGGGCATGGGATACCGGTGTGCTGATGTGGTGGTGCTGGGGTGTGTGTGTGTGTATACACGTGTGTGTGTGTGTGTATACACGTGTGTGTGTGTATACACGTGTGTGTGTGTATACACGTGTGTGTGTATACACGTGTGTGTATACACGTGTGTGTGTATACACGTGTGAGTGTATACACGTGTGTGTGTGTGTGTATACACGTGTGTGTGTATACATTGTGTGTATGTATATATTGTGTGTGTGTATACGTGTGTGTGTATACACATGTGTGTATACACGTGTATACATGTTTGTGTGTGTGTATACATGTTTGTGTGTATACATTGTATGTGTGTGTGTGTATAAGTGTGTGTGTGTGTGTGTGTGTGTGTGTACACATGTTTGTGTGTGTATACACGTGTGTGTGTGTGTGTATACGTGTGTGTGTGTACATGTGTGTGTGTGTATACATGTGTGTGTATATACATGTGTGTGTATACACATGTGTGTGTGTATACACATGTGTGTGTGTGTACACATGTGTGTGTGTGTACACATGTGTGTGTGTGTGTACACATGTGTGTGTGTGTACACGTGTGTGTGTGTGTGTGTGTACACGTGTGTGTGTACACATGTGTGTGTGTATACACATGTGTGTGTGTATACACATGTGTGTGTGTATACACGTGTGTGTGTGTATACACGTGTGTGTATACACGTGTGTGTATACACGTGTGTATACACGTGTGTGTGTGTGTGTATACATGTGTGTGTGTGTATACATGTGTGTGTGTATACATGTGTGTGTGTGTATACATGTGTGTGTATACATGTGTGTGTGTGTGTATACATTATGTGTATGTATGCCTGTGTGTATACGTGTGTGTGTGTGTATGTGTACATGTGTGTGTGTGTATGTCTCCACGTATGTGTTTGTATGTCTCCATGTGTGTGTGTGTATGTCTCCATGTGTGTGTGTACGTGTACATGTGTGTGAGTATACGTGTACATGTGTGTGAGTATACGTGTACATGTGTGTGTGTGTACGTGTCTAAGTGTACGTGTGTGTGTGTGTGTGTGTGTACGTGTACATGTGTGTGTGCGTGTCTACGTGTACATGTGTGTGTGTCTACGTGTACGTGCGTGTGTGTCTACGTGCGTGTGTGTGTACGTGTGTATGTGTGTGTCTATGTGTGTGTCTACGTGTGTGTGTTTGTGTCTACGTGTGTGTGTTTGTGTATACGTGTGTGTGTGTATACGTGTGTGTGTGTGTCTACGTCTGTGTGTGTGTGTGTGTGTGTCTGTGTCCCTGTGTGTCCTTTGGCCCGTGACTCCGCCTCAGGGAAGGGGGGGGGTGGGGGGGGAGGTGGTGGGGGTGGGGGGGGAGGTGGTGGGGGGGAAGGGGAGGTGGGGGGGAGGTGGTGGGAAGGGGGGGGGGGTGGGGGGGAGGTGGTGGGAAAGGGGGGGGGGTGCGGGGGAGGTGGTGGGAAAGGGGGGGGGGGTGCGGGGGAGGTGGTGGGAAGGGGGGGGGGTGCGGGGGAGGTGGTGGGAAGGGGGGGGAGGTGGTGGGAAGGGGGGGAGGTGGTGGGAAGGGGGGGGGGGTGGGGGGAGGTGGTGGGAAGGGGGGGGAGGTGGTGGGGAGTTGGGAAGGGGGGTGGGGGAGGTGGAAGGGGGGTGGAGGTGGTGAGAGGTTGTAAGGGGGGGAGTGAAGGGGGGGTGAAGGTGGGGGTGGAGGGGAGGTGAAGGGAGGTGAAGGGGGGGGGTGGAGGGGAGGTGAAGGGGGGGTGGAGGGGGAGGTGAAGGGGGGGGGTGGAGGGGAGGTGAAGGGGAGGTGAAGGGGGGGGTGGAGGGGAGGTGAAGGGGGGTGGAGGGGAGGTGAAGGGGGGGTGGAGGGGAGGTGAGGGGGGGGTGGAGGGGAGGTGAGGGGGGGTGGAGGGGGGGTGGAGGGGAGGATAAGGGGGGGGTGGAGGGGAGGTGAAGGGGGGGTGGAGGGGAGGTGAAGGGGGGGGTGGAGGGGAGGTGAAGGGGGGGGTGGAGGGGAGGTGAAGGGGGGGGTGGAGGGGAGGTGAAGGGGGGGGTGGAGGGGAGGGTGGAGGGGAGGTGAAGGGGAGGTGGGGGGGGGGGTGAAGGGGAGGTGAAGGGGGGTGAAGGGGGGTGAAGGGGAGGTGGGGGGGGTGAAGGGGAGGTGGGGGGGTGAAGGGAGGTGGGGGGGTGAAGGGGAGGTGAAGGGGGGTGAAGGGGAGGTGAAGGGGGGGTGAAGGGGAGGTGAAGGGGGTGAAGGGGAGGTGGGGGGGGTGAAGGGGAGGTCGGGGGGGGGTGAAGGGGAGGTGGGGGGGTAAAAGGGAGGGTGGAGGGGAGGTTTAAGGGGGGGTGGAGGGGAGGTTAAGGGGGGGTGGAGGGGAGGTGAAGAGGGGGGTGGAGGGAGGTGGAAGGGAAGGGAAGTGGAGTGAGGGTAGGTGAGGGGTGGGTGAGGGGAGGTGAGATGAAGGGGGGTAAGGGGAGGTGAAGGGGGGTGAGGGAGGTGAAGGGGGGTGAGGGAGGTGAAGGGGGGTGAGGGAGGTGAAGGGTGAGGGGGGTGTGGGGAGGTGAAGGCCGCTCCCTCACCCCGTCCGGCCGCTCACTCACCCGTTCGGCAGCTCCCTCACCCGTCCGGCCGCTCCCACGTGGATCTGAGGCGGGAGGCAGCTTGTTGTGGCCGCTCTCCCGCTGTGTCCCGGGCGCTCGCTCGCTCCGCTGACTGTAGCGGCGCCGGGGGGGGGGGGTGGAGGGGAGGTGATTTGAAGGGGGGGGTGAGGGGAGGTGAAGGCCGCTCACTCACCCGTCCGGCCGCTCCCACGTGGAACTGAGGCGGGAGGCAGCTTGTTGTGGCCGCTCCCCCGCTGTGTCCCGGGCACTCGCCGCTGACTGTAGCGGCGCCGGGGGGGGGGGGGGAGGTGATTTGAAGGGGGGTGAGGGGTGGGTGAGGTGAGGGGTGGGTGAAGGGGGGGGAGGTGATTTGAAGGGGGGTGAGGGGTGGGTGAGGTGAGGGGTGGGTGAAGGGGGGGAGGTGATTTGAAGGGGGGGTGAGGGGAGGTGAAGGCCGCTCACTCACCCGTCCGGCCGCTCCCACGTGGAACTGAGGCGGGAGGCAGCTTGTTGTGGCCGCTCTCCCGCTGTGTCCCGGGCACTCGCTCCTCCGCTGACTGTAGCGGCGCCGGGGGGGGGGGGGGGGGGAGGCTGATTTCGGGGAGGAAGAGGCGGAGGCTCCGGCGGGTATGTGAGCCCCCCCCGCCCCCCCCCGGGGTTTAACATGCTGCTAATGTACACACCCCCCCCTACTGTGTGTGTGTGTGTGTGTGTGTGTGTGTGTGTGTGTGTGTCCGTGTGTCCGTGTGTGTGTGTGTCCATGTGTGTCCGTGTGTCCGTGAGTGTGTGTGTGTATATCCCTGTGTGTGTGTTTTTGTCCCTGTGTGTCCTTTGGGCCGTCACTCCGCCTCAGGCCAATGAGAGGTGTGCGGGGGGCGGCCCCAAGGGACCAATGAGATTTCCCCTAGGGACACCGGACATCCAGCAGGCAGGCATGCATGCAGGCAGGCAGGCAAACATACAGTGCTTTCACTATATAGTATAAGAAAAGTGAATGTTGTGAGTCTGGTACTAGATGCGGTGAATCTGATTGGTCCTCAGCCTCTGGCCAATCAGATTGGTGGCTCTATGACGTCACCCAACTGCCACTCTATTCCCCCTCGGCCTACATTCACACACACACACACACACACACACACACACACACACACACACACACACACACACACACACACACACACACACCTCACACACACACACACACACTCACCTCTGTCCTCTTCCCCCCCATCACCCTCACGTGCTCCGGCTCCCGGACGGAGGGGAAGCGCGGCCCTCCTGCCGAAGCCGCCAACTTCAGGCTCCTCCCCCCTCGCTCCCAACCGGCTCCTGGACGGAGGGGAAGTGTGACGCGGTCCTCCTGCCCCAGCCGCCGGCGCTCACTTCCCTCCCCGGCGCTCACTTCCCCTCCCCGGCGCTCACTTCCCTCCCCGGCGCTCACTTCCCTCCGGTGGCCGCGTGGGCCGGGACATGGCCGCTGGGGGGGCCAAGCAGCCTCCTCGGATCTGCAGTCAGTTCCACTATCCACCACCTCTCACTCCCGTCGTGTGTGTGTGTGTGGAGAGGACATTTTACTCCTGCCAACAATTTGTGCCTCACTTTCACCCCCCTCCCTCACTTTCACCCCCTCCCCTCCCTCACTTCACCCCCTCCCCTCCCACCCTCCATCCCTTTCACCCCCTCCCTCCCACCCCTCCACTCCATTTCAGCCCCTCCCTCCCCAACCCTCCCCTCCATTTCACCCCCCTCCCTCCCACCCCTACCTCCATTTCACCCCTCCCCCTCCCCCTTCACCCCCCCTCCCTCCCTTTCCACCCCCCCCCCCGCCCTCCCTTTCACCCCCCCCTCCCTCCCACCCTTTCACCCCCCCCCCTCCCTCCCTCACTTTTCACCCCTCCCTCCCTCACTTTCATCCCCCCCTCCCTCCCACCCTTTCACCCCCCCCCCCCTCCCTCCCCCCTCACTTTCACCCCCCCCCTCCCTCCCTTACTTTCCACCACCCCCCCTCCCGCCCATTCAACCTTCACAAAAAGAAAAGTCTTCATTTTTCTTGGATAGCAGTGGGTGGATGTAGTGAGGGAGCGGGATACCATATATGTAAGAGAAGAGAAGATGGCAAAATAGTGCAGCACAATAATTGGAAATCAATGGTTCAATAATAGTAATCCGCAACCATTATACTCACATAAGTTTGGGTAAGCCAAAGCATATCACACGAAGTGTGCAGGAACAGTGGTCCCACGTGGAGGACCCTCTTGGTACAGAAGGAGTGGATAGGATGCACCCCCGCCTCTATCGTCTCTCCCTCCCCTCATTGCGGCCCTCACCA
>NC_134489.1:1940198-1996110 GCF_040206685.1 Ascaphus truei
ACTCTATTCCCCCTCGGCCTACATTCACACACACACACACACACACACACACACACACACACACACACACACACACACACACACACACACACACACACACACACACACACTCACTCTGTCCTCTTCCCCCCCATCACCCTCACGTGCTCCGGCTCCCGGACGGAGGGGAAGCGCGGCCCTCCTGCCGAAGCCGCCAACTTCAGGCTCCTCCCCCTCGCTCCCAACCGGCTCCTGGACGGAGGGGAAGTGTGACGCGGTCCTCCTGCCCCAGCCGCCGGCGCTCACTTCCCTCCCCGGCGCTCACTTCCCTCCCCGGCGCTCACTTCCCTCCCCGGCGCTCACTTCCCTCCGGTGGCCGCGTGGGCCGGGACATGGCCGCTGGGGGGGCCAAGCAGCCTCCTCGGATCTGCGTCAGTTCCACTATCCACCACCTCTCACTCCCGTCGTGTGTGTGTGTGTGGAGAGGGACATTTTACTCCTGCCAACAATTTGTGCCTCACTTTCACCCCCTCCCTCACTTTCACCCCCTCCCTCCCTCACTTTCACCCCCTCCCTCCCACCCCTCCATCCCTTTCACCCCCTCCCTCCCACCCCTCCATCCATTTCAGCCCCTCCCTCCCACCCCTCCCTCCATTTCACCCCCTCCCTCCCACCCCTACCTCCATTTCACCCCTCCCTCCCTTTCACCCCCCCTCCCTCCCTTTCACCCCCCCGCCCTCCCTTTCACCCCCCCTCCCTCCCACCCTTTCACCCCCCCCTCCCTCCCTCACTTTCACCCCTCCCTCCCTCACTTTCATCCCCCCCTCCCTCCCACCCTTTCACCCCCCCTCCCTCCCTCACTTTCACCCCCCCCCTCCCTCCCTTACTTTCACCCCCCCTCCCGCCCATTCAACCTTCACAAAAAGAAAAGTCTTCATTTTTCTTGGATAGCAGTGGGTGGATGTAGTGAGGGAGCGGGATACCATATATGTAAGAGAAGAGAAGATGGCAAAATAGTGCAGCACAATAATTGGAAATCAATGGTTCAATAATAGTAATCCGCAACCATTATACTCACATAAGTTTGGGTAAGCAAAGCATATCACACGAAGTGTGCAGGAACAGTGGTCCCACGTGGAGGACCCTCTTGGTACAGAAGGAGTGGATAGGATGCACCCCGCCTCTATCGTCTCTCCCTCCCCTCATTGCGCCCTCACCACAGCTTGATTAGAATATCAAGGAACCTACAAAACACGTAAATTCCTAACACCCGTGGAACAAATAAACGTATAAAACTTTTCATGTTAACATGTACCTATAGGGATAGGCTTCCCAGCTAGGAATATAAAGACCTGGATTGACGTTTTATCTTTTAAGTGTTCAATGTCTTTTAACATTAAAGTTTTCGAACAGTAATTTGCGCTTGGTTTCTCGATGAGGCTTATTGTCCTTTGTGTCTATAAACAAGAAAAAACAGCCTTTCTAAGTCTTTGGGTCAAGGCCCCCTCACCCCTCGCCGGGGCTCTTAATCCGCTTGTTCACTGGTTTTGTCTGTCGATCAGCTGTAGCAAACCGGCACCCAAGAAGAAGGCAGCAGACTCCAAACCGTATATTAAACAGTCCCTGTAATATATTGGAAAAAGTATAGAGGGAGACAGGGAGGAAAGTGGAAAGAAGGGAGAAGACAAATATAGCTACACATCCGGGACATCTTTCCCTGGTTTGCCGAATCGCCGGTCAAGAGATGGCCGCTGACTCGCTGAGAGACCCTCAAAGAAACAGTCGGTCTTGAATCTTTGTATGTTAATTTTTATTGATGTCATTCTACCAAACCATGAGCTCTTGTCTGCTACACTCCAGTAAATCTTTCCTTATTTTATCGAAGAGTGGGGGATAATTACACCGATAGAGAGATTCATAATTTCTTGAAATATTTACCCCAAGCTAAGGTGTTTAAGGTGTAAACCGCGACCGGAATTTAAAATTTTGTTGTAGGCATTTCAGCTCAGAGACCGGGAGGGACATGTTCAGGGCCTCCGACTTATCTTTGTTTATCTTGTATCCTGATATTTTACCCAACTCCTTCAGTGACTTTACTAAGCTCGGCAAGGACATCAGCGGGTTGCCAGATTTGCCCATAAAAGTGGTGAAAATCTCCAAGATATTCTGATTAGGGCTGATAATAAAAATCATTATTCCACCCCGCATTTCCATAGTACTCCTAAGGCAGGTTGCTATAAATGTTACAACTGCAGTGTATGCAATAATCTCAACACACAGGATCAATTTCACCACCACAGAATTGGTAAAGCTTTTAAAATTAAAGAACGTATAATTTGTACCACCACATATATAATTTACATGATAAAATGCCCCTGTGGACTTTGCTATATAGGAAAGACGAACTGGATGCTCAAAACGAGGTTTATGGAGCACAAAAGCAAAATACGCCATGGTGCTGAGGAGACAGCTTTGATAAAACTTATTGAATTTAACCGTATGTTGCCATCGCTAAAACTAATGGACATTGAGCACTTGGGTACGTCCAAACCTGGAATTAACAAAGATGCTCATTACTCTAAAGAATGTCCTATTGGATTTATACTTTGGAAACAGTATACCCCAATGGGTTAAAAGATTTTGTATAACTTAGCTGTTTCTTAGAAGAGAGGTAATAATAACTTCATTTCTCTGCCTTTTTACTTTGCTGCCACTAACTGCAATCTTTCGATACAAATGGTTGGTTACTATCTGAATGCTCACTAGAAACTCATTTAAATGTTCTCATGCTCTATGGAAGAAAAAGCCTTCCAATTATTTTAACCATTTCACAGATACACACACTCCAATTTTAATGTTTACTATTAGGATGTTTATCGTCCTATGTGCTGATTCGGCACCCCCCCCCCCTCTCTTTTCTGTTTCCTTTATGTGCTTGAATACGAAATCTGTGGACAATATGAAGTGGAAATACTATGACGACGGTGTGGCGGTAGGCGTAGCCGGCCTTCCTTAATAAAGGTGGAGCCCGGCTGGCTGCCCCTGAAACCATATGGTATGGGCTGAGAGTGTCAGCTCTTGGGTCTAATATTGTACCTTACTGTGTTGCCTGTAATTTTTGTTCTCCTTTTATACTGTCCCCCATAGGGTTATAAACTAGGAACTGTGCATGTGGGGTTAACTGTGTAAGTCCAGTGGGCTAGTTAATGCGTTATCTGTGTATTCCCTTTGCCTCATGGGCCTGCAACTGCCTGTGTCAGCTTGTAAGTGGATTGCCTTGTATGGGTCGCCTCTTATGAGAAATAGCTGCAGGGCAGGGACGTCTGGAACATGAGGGGAAAGGGGGGGAATATTTTAACCTGTCTTGCCTGCCAGCAAGGTATTCTTAGCTGGTGTCTTAGAGAAGAGAAGGTTTTAGAACCCCACATGATAGGTGCAGATGGGGCAATGCAAGCTCGTGTCTAAATATTGTTTCTCTGTGTTTTAAAACTGCAATGCATTGTGTTTGTCCTGTGATTTAAACCCAGGTTGGGGACAAAAGGCAGTCTGAATTAGCATGTGAATTACATGTGGATTAGCATTTCCATGCCCCAGTTCAAATAGGGATTCAAAGCCCAAATCTCCTCAATTTATGTCCCTTATAAGTATAAGGTTCCCCAAAGTAAGGAAGTGTACTTTATATTGTGTTTTAATGTTTACTACTGTATAAGGTTCTATGCAGAAAGCACAGGCATATGGTTAATATGCTGGCTAGTTTGCATAGATTCCATAGTTCAGAGAGGGGGGAAAACCATTTGGTGAGCAGGATGTTCAGATTAGGATGTCTGTTGGTAGACACAGCGGAGCCAGGGAAAAAACGGCCCTGGATGTCAGAACTGATAAGCAAGGTTTCTATTGGCAAGTTTTGAATTTATCCCTCCTATCAGTGAATGCGTAATTTCAATCCCTGCTTTAATTGGCTATTACACCCCTCAATGATTTAGATAGGAATTCAGCCTATATAAGAGCGTGCAGTAAAAGCAGCTCGCTCTCTCTTTTTCCTGTTGGAGTTTTGAAGACAAGCAGCTGCTGGCAGGCCTCTCTCCATTTGCTTCTGTGAAAGAGCTATTCACAAATGGAAGCATGGGGAGGCCTAGCCAGCAGGCTGGATTTCGGTCCAGGAGCCCAGAACCAAGGTCCTATCAAGGTAAGCCTTTGCTGAACAGGCGCCTTGCAACTAAGAAAGGGTAGATCGCTTCCCCAGACCCCCGTAAGTGTGTATATTGTCTGTTTCTTGTATTTCTGTGTGTTTCCGAGGTCTTGTCCGAATAAACCGCAATTTATTTTACTGCCTGTTTTGCCTTGTGACTGATCCCTTACATATAAATGTGTATTTGGCCTGCCCTCCCGTGACAGACGGATGTAAACAAAGGATGCCTCACCGAGGCAGGAGGAGCCACTGACGTCACAGAGGTTCTGTATGGATACAGACAGAGGGACCGACGGCTCGGATGTGGAACCCGATGTGACGCGGCGCCACGTGTTGACGCCAGAGGAATGGGACTGTCGGATGACACGGAGAAGTCGGATGTAAGCAAAGGATGCCTCGCTAAGGCAGGAGGAGCCACTGACGTCACAGAGGACCTGGGTGGACACAGGCGGAGAATCCGACGGCCCGGATATGGAACCTGAGATGACACGGTGTCACGTGATGGTGCCTGTAACAGGGGAGTAATCCCTGTTCAAGTAATGTGCCTTTAATCTAGCAGTGTGGTGGTTAATTGCTGGTAGTCAATTAATAAACACCACCTGCCTGATTTAGATTGCTTACAAAAGCCTTTCTGTTGAGACAGGAAGTAACTCCTTAGCTCTGAATGAGAGCTGACCTTTGGAGAGACAGAGCAGTGTTCTTGAGTCTCCCAGGAGAGACTGACCAAGAGAACACACATCTCTGGAGCTGACTGGTCTTGAGCTCTGCCCAGCATAGCTGATTACAAGACACAGGGAAAACTTCTGAACCTGAATGCTGACACACCCTGAGGGAAGGGAGCTGAACCAGAGAAGATTTTCCCTCCAAGGAACAGATAAGACTTTCATTATTAAGAGACTGCTTATATCTGCTTATTTCATGCTTTAAGTTTTGGGGCTGCGAGACATGCTTTACTAAGGGAGATGTGAATTAATTGCATAGGATTTCACTAGAACTACTCCCAAGAATAGAAGCTTTGTTCCCCCCCCATGTGTTTGGATGGTTTCCTGATGGAAAGGAAAAGGCACAATAAAGCCTATTATAATTTCACCTTATAAAGTCTCCAATTGTGTACCTCTGTGAACGTCCGTCTACAGTGCCACAGGAGCGAAACTGTCAGATGACACGGAGTAGTCAGATGTAACTCATACAGCACCCAGAGGATCAAGCAACAGGATTGGATCACCAGGACGCATGACCCCCAACCCCTGTGGATACTATGATCAAGGCAGGACGCTTGGTGACGCAGGGTATTATATGGAGTGTTTTGAATCAGCACACCTGCATTCCATCATGGAAAATGAACACAGGGCATTGTGGGAAGGAGGGGTATATATAAGGGATCATGTAAGACTTTGTTATTATGTCACTTGATTCACTTGAGAAAGACCATATGGTTGAAACGTCGTGCTTTCTGGCTTCAATAAATTCGATATTCAAAATCCGTTTGTGCCTTACGTTGCCTTCCTCTTTGTATTCCTGAAAAGCGCTATTAGCCATCTTTGGTTAATAGCGCTTTTACCCATTCCTTGTTGTTTGGTACAACGGGTGGGTGAAGGTGGTAGTTACCCCCAGGTGGGTGTTTAGGCCTTGTGATAGGGTAGCGTGAGGGGTTAACCCCTTCACTACCTTAAGTTAATAAAGGGGTTAACTTCTACTGACACCCTCTCGCAAGGCCTAAACACTGACCCTGGGGCAACTACAAGCTTCACCCACTCCCTGTACCAACAACTATTCAGTACCTGCTATTTAACCCTTTCATTACCTTAGCGGCTAGCCGCTAATGTAATGAAACTGGCTGCAGTGTTGTTTTTATTGCACAGGACTTGCGGGGCCCACCTGAGATGCGGGGATCCCCACGGGTTCCCACCGGCCTCCAGAATCAATCCTGTGCAGTAAAACGAAAAGAAACTGCTTTTATCCATCTTGCAATATCTTTCGTGCCAACCTTTAGCTGGCGTCAAAATATTGCAAGTTTTGGAAGAACTTATCACTGCTTAGTGATTAGCAGTTTCTGGCACAAAATGCGATTTCGAGCATTTTTTTGTCTTATCGTACGGCTTTTTTTTTTTTTTTTGCCAGTGTGTTAAAGTACTATAAAAAGCAGTTTCCGTGCAATATTGCACTGTTATTGAAGTTTTGTGAATAGCAATACAGTCAATATCACACTATAAGGGCATTTGTAGTTCTATAAGCCACTTATCAAGGTTTAATGAATAAACCCCTCTTATACCTAGCACTCATGGAAAATATGTTTTTAATAGGGGGATGACATTTGATCCAGGATCTAAGTAATCCTATGTAGCCATTCTAATGAGTAGTAAAACTAAAATAATAAAGTTTTATTGGTTATCTACAAAGAAACACAGAGTATAGTATATATATACATGGGAGTGTTAAAATATTGGCAGTGGAGCATCTATAAAATGGGGAGTACTCATATAAGTGGGGAAGTTTCCTTTGACCCCACATAGGGTTAATACTCCCTGAGTAGAGAAACTCCCGCCACAGCTAATCACAGTACATGGAGCAAGGGATGGCAGATAATACCTAACCAGTAAAGGTATTTAAGGGATTTATATTCCCTGGATAGACAAATTCCAACCATATTAAATCGTGATATGCAATACAGTGGATAGCAAAGAGTATCAAAGACAAGGTGTATCAATGTCAGTGTCCCTTTAAATTGCTTGAACATGGGACAGTCTTTACCAGATAAGAGTAACCAAATTGTTGCTAGAAGTGAAGCCTTGTAACAATTGCCTACATCACATATTCTCCTAATGATGTATATGCAAACCTATATCATAAGGCAAGTATCTTACTTGCACTGTTGCTGCATGACGCAATGTACAAATCTGAGATAAAGTACTTTGCAGAAAGAGACGCGCAAATCATAACATGGTAATTAACCTCTTGCTTGATATAGGTGCAGTATGTATGTCTTGAACATATAGGTGCAAAACAGACTTCATACAATCACTGGTAATTTTGATACTCATGCGGCCGGGCTGAATCTAATGTTCGCCGGGTGCATAGCGGGCTAGCCGCGGGTCTGTTCTCCGTTTAAAAACGGAGTTTCCCGCGCGGCGGCCACTTCAATAGATAAGCGCTAATGGCGCTTACTATTGAAAGCGCCCGAGGCGCGGGAAAACCGGCCGGTTTACGGCCGAGGACTGCCGCGCGCCGCCCACGCTATTTTTAAACTGCGGGAGCAGCCGCATTAGACTCAGCCCGGCCGCAACAGTACATCATAGCAGTACCCTATTAGTATGTCAGTTAGACCTTCTTTTCTGGTGCTATAGAGAGCTCATTGTATATTTCACACATAGTACACTTTGATCATGAGCATGCATTAATGCGCAAGATAGTATTGCTAATGAACAAAATAAGCAAAGTAACCAGCGCTATACAACCAGATATCCACGTCGTGTAATCCAGGGGTGAGCAAACTTTTTATGCCGAGCCGCCCTTTTCATCCATGACATTTCTCAGGCCCCCTCTGCCCAATGTAGTCAAAATCACATGACGTCAGCGCACGTGAGCTGGTTCAGCCAATGAGGGCAAACCAGCTTTGTGACGCGTCCGCCACGCGTCTACAATCTCTTGCAGCCAAGTTCACAAATCGCTTGGGCTGCAGGCGTGCGTGCGCAGGCAGTCTACTAGTATTGGATCACTGTGTATTTTATTGTTTGCTGGCATCTGGTAATATGTTTTTTTCTGGTGCACAAAGGCTGTCCATTTGAGGGGGCATTCATCCACCTCTTTGCTACATCCCTTCCCTCTCCCGCCCCCCTATTTTTTCCCTCCCTTTTTTCCTTCTCCCATTTGCTTTCCCCAGTGTCATCAACTCCTACCTACCAGTTTTATGTATTATTTATTTATTCCCGTTTTAAATGTTGCCCAGGGATCAGGGATCCCCATAACCATACTCAAGGGGGGTACTGATGAATCTCCCCTGCTGATCAATAAACCCCCCTGACCCAAAGAAGAACCCTCAGTCCCCAAAAACTCATCATCCCAAGCCCCTCAATTCTGCCATCTCTGCCTGACCTTCATCCCTCCGTTTAGCCATTGTGTCTCTCACTCCACCCAGTGTCTCTCTCACCTTCCCCCTAGTGTCTCTCTCACCCTACCACTACAATCTTTCTTTGTATCTGAGCAAAAAAAGAGAAAAAATGGTATATGTGGTGCTTAATAATTGAAACAGGTTCCACATGTATATAATAATGACATCATAAATCCACAATTGGTAGTCCAGTTGCAATGGAGTGCCCCCTAAATGAATATAACAAAACTGAAGGGGAATGTGACTAGTGGAGTCGGCTTAGACATCCACGGTGATGTACACAATATAACCACCCAATCAGTTATAATAATGAAGGGGAACAATGTCCAAGAAAGACAGGATTTGAATAAGGCACTGCAGCACTTTACCTGTACTGTCCAAGGGGCACTCTCATCATCCTCAGCGTGCAATCCATCTGTTGTAGATACAGGAAAAAGGTAGGCATAATTAGAGCACAGCTCCAGACATCCTGCAGTAAATCTCCAGGGAAAAAGACCAGGCCACTCCAAAATAATCAAAAAAAGAAGTAATTTATTGCTAGCTAAACATATAGGGAAAAGGGGACTGAATGAACGCACCTACGCATTTCGTACAGGAGTACTTTATCAATGTGATGGATATTATGAACTTTATTAGAGAGGTTAATTATTTGTGTTGTTTTTTCTGTCTGGTCTTTTTCGATCCCCGTGGTCTCGTTTGTCCTTGATATCCCCAGAATTCCCGATCCCTTAGAAAGCCCTCCCTTATATCCCATACCCTGTGTTTCTTTGTAGATAACCAGTAAAACTTTATTATTTTCGTTTTACCACTCATTAGAATGGCTGCATAGGATTACTTGGATCCTGGATCAAATGTTATCCCCCTATTAAAAACATATTTTTCATGAGTGCAATTTATGAGGGCTTCTTGTGGAGGGAGGACCTTCTTGAATCCTCACCTCCATTTTGTTTATAGATTTTGAAAAGTTAACAAGAAAGGCCTTGAGGAGAGGATATATTGTCACCCTTATATATTGACACCCTGAAAGTAGGTTTGACATCTTTAGTCCCACTCATGAAGATAATGGGGTACTTATGATGTCCATGAGATAGAGGTTAGAATACATTTGAGATTGTGTATTATCACTATGGAAAGCAAATGTTCACATGTGGTTCACATTTTATAACTGCGATAAAGAAAATACAACAGCATGGTGCTTACTCTAATAACGGTGTTGAAATAATACTGTTGAGATGGATGACATATTGCTGAAATGGACTGGGGGGGTTCTGCAGATTAATCATTAGCAGTATTCAGAAGGCATTTTATCATGTCTCTGTCTTATGTCTCATGCTGTGTTCCTGAATTAATTTCTGTGAGAGAGAATGTGCAAGTTGCAAGTTGCGTTTCGTTACCAGCAGACACTCAAAGCCAGGGCTTATGGCTCAATGCCCAGTCATATAGTGATAATAACCAATTCTTTAGTTATACGTCATTATAGATAAAATGTATCCTAACATACCTTGTTGTTCTTAGATGTTTTAACACAGCTTTTACTTATTTTACTGCCCTTACGATGATGGGTTTAGAAAAGGGAGTATTATATTCTGACTAGCAACCTATGTTAGACAATGAAATTGTTAAATGTATATAAAGCCTGCTTGGTACCTCCCCTTGCAGAGTATGATTGACTTTCATTTATGATCTTATTCTATGCTGTAAGGTAATAAACTACTTATTATCTAAGAACCTGTATTTGCTCTCATCTATGCGAGTTTGCAAACAATGACAACTGACATGAAATTGGCAGCATAATTGAATCGGTTTGAATGGTTTAGTTTAAAAAAAAAAGAAGTGTGTATATGTATGTATGTGTATATATATGTATAAAAACACAGAAAAAACAGGCGCACTCATAGCGTAAAAGGTATAACAATATATTTATGGAGTCAAGGATTTAAAAATGCACACTCACAAACATAGCTTAATAAAAAGCATTTTTGAGTAAAACTCAGCCAGCCAGACGCAGGAACCCGGTAGCAGACGACTTTGGTATAGTTTTTTTTTTAGTGTGTAGGTGGTCACTGCAGCAGGAACTCAACCGCAAACGTGAATAGTTAAAATCAGCTTTATTAAACTAGAATGCTGCGCATCACAGAGATCACTCTGACGCGTTTCGTTCCCGTGTGGAACTTTATCAAAGAGTAATGGTCTCTTACACTGGTGTCAAATATATACATGGATTCTTATCCTGATTGGTCAACACTTAATTGTACACAGGCAATAGCAATCAGTGAGTTGTGTAATTGATGTTGGGAGGATCCTGTACAGACTGCAGTGTATGTGATTATTCAACAACATTGGTAAAAGTGACAAATAAAAAGACAAATTTGGTATAGTGTCCAGTGTAGGTACACTGCAGCAGCCTCTATGGACACCTCCGGAGCCCGGGGAACACGAGGGACGCCGCCTTCCTCTCAATCCTGCGTCACAAAGTGAGTACTCAGCTCCAGATACCGCGAGAACTCAGTGACGTCAGTGGATTTGACCGGAAAAAGTTCCCATGTATATGCAACGAGTGGACAGCCGAGAGTAATACTTCCAAAAACGCAATAAATTGCTGTAGCAAGCCAGCGAGTGGAAATATAATAAAACTGGGCAGTAAACCTCCACACAACACTCTCTACACGTTTCGTCTCAAAGAGACTTCATCAGGAGATAAAAGTATAGATAGGGGACATAGTTTTATAGTAAGATGAACCAATCAGGGCAAAGAAGACTACTAATTGCTAATCAGGAACACACGGTCAATGTAAGGATAATATTAATCCCTATATGTTCCAGAACACATATGGGCAAAGTGGACCAACAATACTAAAGAAAGTGACCAAATAAACAGATACATGTGATAACATACAATTAAACAAATTAAATTAAAATACAGAAGGTAGAAAAAACAGGATATTCAGCGCTCGTGCTGTGTGATGGTGTGGATGATCCCTTTGCAGCATGTACATAAAGCGTCTCCCCAGAAACTCTCAAATCTAGGTGAACCCCCCTTAGAAAGGGGGGAAGGCACCCTGAAATACAAGATAATAAAAAATGCACAAATGCGCACCAGGGATTAGTCGAAGGTAATTTATTAAAAATACATCCTGTGCAGACACCGCGAGTCTGCTGACTGTCTCAGTGTGAGTGTCCGTTTCCCCTTGCCAGTGCCCAACCCTATGGCGGTTTGTATACAAATCTGTTGATAGGTTGTTTTCATGTTTGTTTTTTTCTTTCATGTTTTTTATATAAATTTTACTGTATTTGTATATTGTGCAGCTTAGGGTTTAGTCACCATTAGGTGTTCTCCTTGGTAGTACTTAGCTGCACAGCTGTTCTGAGGTGGGGTTGGATCCCTTCAGTTTTTGTGTATTTTTAATAAATTACCTTCCACTAATCCCTGGTGCGCATTTGTGCATTTTTTATTAAATTAAAATACATTTAAATACTACAACAAAATATAATATAACATCATACAACATAATATTGCATCATCGGCAAAATCATATAATAATATAATAAACAGATGTTAGTAGAGAGATAACATTGATCCTAGTGATTTAAATAAATGGGTCTCTACTAGATAATACATATACAGAGATAATGATACAGAGATTCAGAGAGGCCAAAGTACAAAAGACAACAGAGTGATGCGGGAGTGGGGGGGGGGAGGGGAGGAAGTGCAAGGGAAAGGTAGGGGAAGGCGGGGGGGGGGGGGGGGTAGGCTGCTGCAGTGTACCTACACCGGACACTATACCAAAGTCATCTGCTACCGGGTTCCTGCGTCTGGCTGGCTGAGTTTTACTCAAAAATGCTTTTTATTAAGCTATGTTTGTGAGTGTGCATTTTTAAATCCTTGACTCCATAAATATATTGTTAGACCTTTTACGCTATGAGTGCGCCTGTTTTTTCTGTGTTTTTATAGATATCTTCAAGGAAGTGGTGTTCCCTTCAATCGGGCTGCAGAGACTCTTTTGGATAGCAATTGGAGCATTTTTTAGGATTTGTATATTTTTTATTATATATTTTTTCTGGACTTACCTGTTATTTTTATATGTTTGTGTATTGTTTGTACTATGTTTCTCCACCTTGTATAGTATAGGGTTTTTTCATCATTATATTCATTTAGTGGTTTAGGTTGGCGCCATTTTTTCTTTTTGTTGTTTTATATATGTATGTATGTATCTGTTTTAACAATATTTGATATTTATTTTAAAGGAAAATGCAGCACTCTCTGATGAAATTGCATGCATTGAAGATAAGTTCATCAAAACTAAAGAAGAAAGAAGGTAAGTCAGATTTTGTTTCACCTTGTTAGAAAATGCCAAACATAGGGGGAATGCTGCTCTGCATCTTCTTTACCATCTACAACAAAAGCCCGAAAATATGTTTGACCCAGGTTTTGACTTAACTGTATACCCTGATATTCAATTCCTCACACTTTAATACAAATACATATTAAGTGTGTGCTGCCAATACAAAAAAATATTATTTCATTCATTACATTATTATTCTGCATAGGCTTCTTTAAATGTCATCTTTTATAAAAGACGTTGAGGGATTGCATATGGATTTTCAGCATAATTGTTCAACATATCATTTTTATTTACATGGAAGATGGTAACTTTTTCCCCTTCAAATGTGAAGTGTAGGTTACCCTTTTATCATGCTTTCTGAACTAATTTCTTCGTATAGAGATATCTTCTGTCATTTGGTGCACTCCTGTGCTTAGATGCTATAGAAACTTGGTAAAGCTAGATATTTAAACTTTTAGCCACAGCTTCTTTAAAAGCAAGCTATACCTTAAGAATAAATCCACCCTAATTAAGCTAATTTTAAAATTAACACATAATTTTCACCATCTACACTACCTGGACCCTTTACTCTATATAGACATTAATAAGGATATCCAAACAGATGTCTTTAGAAAACAGAACTCCAGAAATACGATGTTGAAGGCTGACAGCTGTCATCCCTGGTCAGTTATTAAGGGTATCCCAAAGGGTCAATTCCTCTGACTGAGGAGGAACTGTTCCACTTGGGACAACTTCATTCTTAGATCTGAGAAGTTGACCCAAGGTTTCTTGCAGAGGGGGTACAAACTCGAGATGTTACAGAGAGCTTTTGAGGAAGTATCCTCAATGGATAGACTATCTTTGTTTCAATCATCTGACTATAAAAATAAAAAACATACGGGAAAAAATCAATTCAGAATGTCTTCCACAATTTACAAGAATACACAGCAGCAGGTAGCCACATCTTTGGACATGGACGCTAATCCAATGTTTATTACACAATTTAATAGACATAGCTATCAAGTTCAACAAATTATGCGGACACATTGGAATTTGTTATGCATGGATCATAGTCTGGAAGGGTTTGTGAAAATGGGGCCTCGCTTTGTCTACAGACGCACCAATACTATAGCTACATCTGTTTCCCCCAGTATTGTTACCACCCCTTTAGTTTCCAATCCGACATTTATTACAAAGGGATATTTTCGGTGCGGGGGATGCAAGATCTGTCATTTGATGGTGCCATCCTCCCGTTTTTCGGGCATGAGTTAAACAAAAACATTTCCAACAAATCCTACATTAATTGTGATACACACTTTGTTGTGTATCTACTAACATGTGGATGTGGGTTGAATTATGTGGGTCGAACGACCAGGGCCCTCAAGACGAGAGTGATGGAACACCTAAGGCTGATTAAAAAAACAGGACTGTTCGCACCCCGTGTCCAAACATTTTACGGAATGTAAACATGGGGGTGCATGAAATTTGACAGTGAGAGGCATTGAAAAAGTGTCATTAAGAGAACGAGGAGGCGATAAACGCAATCTATTGGACCGCAGGGAGTCTTATTGGATCTTCATGTTAAGGACCCGTTCTCCCTGCGGTCTAAATATTGAGTGGAATCTTAGCTATTTTTTTAACTAGAATTAGAGAGAGTACAATTATTACTTTCAATTGAGTGTGATATGTCTGAACCTTATTGTCTCTTGTCCACCTCTCCTTTCTTTCCTTTCCCATCCCTCTTCCCCCTCCCCTCCCTTTCCCTCCCCTCTCCTTCCCCTCTCTTTACCTCCCCCGCCCCTTATTGGTTCCATTCTTGGTCCTTTAAGAGCACACGCAAAGTATAGCAATTTTCTTTGGAGATAAGATTTTTAATTAAGAGAATTTAAATAAACAGGTTAAATACAGAAATTGATAAGCTTTCTCCAACAGGAGATTTATTTATACGTTATTGGAGAAATATATTGTTAAACGTTAGCTGGTATCCTGTAAATGTACTTTCAGGACAATGGGAGGAGATGTATTACACCTAAAATAAAAACATATTAGGTTATAGTACATGTAAGAATTCTTTATACAGACATACCCCGCTTTAACATACGCAGTGGGACCGGAGCATGTATGTAAAGTGAAAATGTACTTAAAGTGAAGCACTACCTTTTTTCCACTTTACAATGCATGTACTGTACTGCAAACATCATATATGTGCATAACTGATGTAAATAATGCATTTGTAACCAAAATAAATACAGTAAGCTTTATTCAAATAAAATGAATGGGAGCAAGCAAGGAGGTGAGAGGCGCGCACGCGGGTCAGTACTGTATAGCACCTCTCTCCTTCTCGCAGTCTCTCTCTCTCTCTCACTCAGTCAGTCTCTCTGTCTCTCACTCAGTCAGTCTCTCTCTCTCTCAGTCAGTCTCTCTCTCAGTCAGTCAGTCAGTCAGTCACGCACTCAGTCACACTCACGCACTCAGTCACATACACACGCACTCAGTCACACACACACGCACTCAGTCACACACACACGCACACACACACTCAGTCACACACACGCATTCAGTCACACGCACTCAGTCACACACACACGCACTCAGTCACACACACACGCACTCAGTCACACTCACGCACTCAGTCACATACACACGCATTCAGTCACACGCACACGCACTCAGTCACACACACACGCACTCAGTCACACACACACGCACACACACACTCAGTCACACACACGCATTCAGTCACACGCACTCAGTCACACACACACGCACGCAGTCACACACACACGCACGCAGTCACACACACACGCACTCAGTCACATACACACGCATTCAGTCACACGCACACGCACTCAGTCACACACACACACTCAGACACACACACACGCACTCAATCACACACACACGCACTCAGTCACACACACACGCACACACACACTCAGTCACATACACACGCATTCAGTCACACGCACTCAGTCACACACACACGCACGCAGTCACACACACACGCACGCAGTCACACACACACGCACGCAGTCACATACACACGCACTCAGTCACACACACACGCACTCAGTCACACACACACACGCACTCAGTCACACACACACACGCACTCAGTCACACACACACACGCACTCAGTCACACACACACGCACACACACACTCAGTCACATACACACGCATTCAGTCACACACACACACATTCAGTCACACGCACAGTCACACAGTCACACACACAGTCACTCAGTCACACACACAGTCACTCAGTCACACACACAGTCACTCAGTCACACACACAGTCACTCAGTCACACACACAGTCACTCAGTCACACACTGTCACTCAGTCACACACTGTCACTCAGTCACTCAGTCACACACTGTCACTCAGTCACACACTGTCACTCAGTCACACACTGTCACTCAGTCACACACTGTCACTCAGTCACACACTGTCACTCAGTCACACACTGTCACTCAGTCACACACTGTCACTCAGTCACACACTGTCACTCAGTCACACACTGTCACTCAGTCACACACTGTCACTCAGTCACACACTGTCACTCAGTCACACACTGTCACTCAGTCACACACTGTCACTCAGTCACACACTGTCACTCAGTCACACACAGTCACTCAGTCACACATTGTCACACACACACATTGTCACACACACACACACACACACACACACACACACACACACACACACACACACACACACACACACACACACACACACACACACACACACACTCACTCAGTGTCACACTCACTCAGTGTCACACACAAACACACACACTGTCACACACACTGTCACACACACTGTCATACACACTGTCATACACACTGTCACACACACTGTCACACACACTGTCACACACACTGTCACACACACTGTCACACACACTGTCACACACACACACACACACACACACACACACACACACACACTCAGTGTCACACACACACACACACACACACACACACACGCAAAGATTGCAGCAGAAGATCTTCTGTTGCTCCGTAATTCACATCACATGCAAAGCTTCGCAGAGCTCTGAGGAGGGAGGAGGGGGAAGAAGGAGGAAGCAGAGTCACGGGCGGAATCATTGGTTTAGCTGCTGCTTTATGGAGCGGGAGTGCAGGGGGAACGGAGACAGATGGGAGGGGGAACGGAGACAGATGGGAGGGGGGACGGAGACAGATGGGAGGGGGAACGGAGACAGATGGGAGGGGGAACAGAGACAGATGGGAGGGCAGAGGGAACAGGGAGATCGAGCGCTCCATAATGAAGACAAGCATGAAGGAGGTTGCAGGAGTGTTGAGGTGCGCACACCGCCCCCTGGTGTCCGTACTCGCGACGCACGCGTACGTACACAGGGGTATGCTGCAGCTAAAAGTAAATGTACGTACTTGTGAGTGTACGTAAAGCGGGTGTACGTAAAACGGGGTATGCCTGTATTTGTTTTTAATCTATTTTGTCATACTCAGAGTTTGTTTTCCTTTTTTTCAATGTCATCATGAACATAGAAGCTTTTGTGTTTAATATATGAAATAGCTCTGTTTATATTTGTTTGTATTTACCTATAGGTGTCTTTTGTATGCACAAGGGGGACCCCAACACTAATGGGGGTTCATTATGTGTATTTTTGCGCCATAGTGTGGTATTCACTTCTCCTACCACTGTTTATTCCAATGGAGTGGAGAGAGAGATAAAGGGGGGGGGGGGGGGGTTGCAGTGGGGCTGCTCCCCTGATTAAGAGAGGCAGAGGGGTCTGGTTAGGTTGGAGTAGACTGGGTTTCCCCCGTGGATATACTCTGGTGAGGCTGGGGGCAGTCGGGGAACAGTACCACTCTGATCTTGGCATTCATCTGCACTGACAGTGCGCATTGGGTCTCGTTCTGCTTGAGGGAAGAGGGTGTGTGTCTCTCACTCGACTCCAGCGTCGAGGAGACGATTGGATGGTGACGTCATTAAGGGCCGTTACCTAGGAGGTACTTAAAGACACCTAGAAGACATGCACACTTGCAGGAGCGTGCATGAATGCGGTAGTGACGTCACACACACCCGTTTTTTGGCGCAAATTTTGATTTGTGAGATTTACATTAGGTAGAGTATATAAGGTTTCCCCAGTGCATTGTACTATACTCCTTGATAAAGCACCGTGTTGTGTGAAACGCGTAGAAGGGTCCACACCTCCTTGTTTGTCATGTGTGATAGACAATAAATATTTTTCTATTTTTATACACCTGTCTCCCTGGGCAGTGCGCTGGTTTGTGCATTTATTTGCATATTTTTTGCTCTCGTTTGGCTACCATCCGAGCCTATTGTATGTATAAATGATTACAGGGATCTAGGCCAAAAGCTTAAGGCAAGGACCTCCAAGGTAGTATTTTCTGAAATACTACCAGTGCCATGCGCTACCGCAGGGAGAGGGTTATTCTCTTTTTCGGAAGGATCAAACAAATAGAAGGGGGAGGTGGAGTATGTCTATATGTTAAACCGGATCTAAAACCTATTGTAAGGGATGATGTCTATGAAGGGAATGATGAAAATGTAGAGACCTTGTGGATAGAAATTAGCAGTGGAGGTAAAAGTATTAAGAAAATATTTGTGGTAATATGCTATAAACCACCAAATATCTGTGAGATTGAGGAAGCTAAAATACTTTTGCAAATGGAGAAGGCATCAAAACTGGGTCATGTTTGCATAATGGGGGATTTTAATTATCCAGACATAGACTGGGGCATTGAGATTAGCGTTACAACAAAAGGAAATAGGTTTTTGGGAGTGCTTAAAGACAATTATATGACCCAAATTATTGAGGAACCAACCAGGAGAAGGGCAATACTGGATTTGGTCATATCAAACAATGTAGAAGTAATAACAAATATTCAAGTCCTGGAACATTTGGGTAACAGTGATCATAACATGGTCTCATTTGAAATAAATGATCAAAAAATAGATTTCTTGGGTTCAACAAAAACCTTAAACTTTAGAAAGGCAGATTTTAATAAACTGAGGTCTAATCTAGTAGTAATACAATGGGATGATGTTTTTGCAGGGAAAAATGTAGAAGATAAATGGGCAGTCTTTAAAACATTGTTAGAAAAGCACACTTATCAGTGTATACCCTTGGGTAATAAGTATAAAAGAAATAAGTCAAAACCAATGTGGCTAAATAAACAGGTAGGGGAGGAAATGGACAAGAAGAGGAAGGCGTTTAGATTCTTTAAGTTAGAAGGGACAGAGACATCGTATCAGAATTATAAGGAATGTAACAAAAATTGCAAAAGGGCAATCAAATGAGCAAAAATGGATAATGAAAAAAGGATTGCAATAGAAAGTAAGGTCAACCCTAAAAAGTTCTTTAAGTACCTTAATAACAAAAAAATGAGAAAAGAATATATAGGACCCTTTCAGTGTGAGATGGGTAGGCAGATTATTGGAGATAAGGAAAAAGCAGAGGTATTAAGCAAATTCTTTGCCTTTGTGTTTACCAGGGAAGAATCAAGTTCAATAGTAGTGCCGCAGGAGGAAGCCACAACCTCCATATTAATGAACGATTGGTTAACTGAGGAATAAATTCATAAGCGAC
Organism: Ascaphus truei; assembly: GCF_040206685.1. Classification (NCBI taxonomy): domain Eukaryota; kingdom Metazoa; phylum Chordata; class Amphibia; order Anura; family Ascaphidae; genus Ascaphus; species Ascaphus truei. The sequence goes on from NC_134489.1 coordinate 1,959,400, forward strand.
TTGAAATTATTAAAGTAAATAAGGCACCTGGCCCCGATGGCATACATCCAAGAGTTCTCAAGGAGTTAAGCTCAGTAATAGCCAAACCATTATATTTAATATTCAAGGACTCCATTTTCACAGGCTCAGTACCACAAGATTGGCGTAAAGCAGATGTGGTGCCTATATTTAAAAAGGGAGCTAGATTACAACTGGGAAATTACAGACCTGTAAGCCTGACTTCAATAGTAGGGAAACTACTTGAAGGTTTAATACAGGATAACATTCAGGAATACTTAATGGAAAACAAAATTATTAGTAATAGTCAGCATGGATTTATGAAGGATAGATCTTGCCAAACTAACCTTATTTGTTTCTTTGAGGAGGTAAGTAGGAATTTAGACCAGGGTAATGCAGTTGATGTGGTCTACTTAGATTTTGCAAAGGCTTCTGATACGGTTTCACACAAGAGGTTGGTGTACAAAATAAAGAAAATTGGACTCAGTAATAATATATGCACTTGTATTGAAAACTGGTTAAAGGACAGACAACAGAGGGTTGTCATAAATGGAACTTTTTCAGGTTGGGCTAAAGTCGTGAGTGGAGTACCTCAGGGATCGGTACTGGGACCCCTGCTTTTAAACTTGTTTATTAATGACCTTGAGGTTGGGATCGAGAGCAAAGTCTCCATCTTTGCTGATGATACTAAATTGTGTAAGGTAATAGAATCAGAGCAGGATGTAATTTCTCTTCAGAAGGACTTGGAGAGACTGGAAACCTGGGCAGGTAAATGGCAAATGAGGTTTAATACAGATAAATGTAAGGTTATGCATTTGGGATGCAAGAATAAAAAGGCGACTTACAAATTAAATGGAGATATATTGGGTGAATCCTTGATGGAGAAGGATTTAGGAGTGCTTGTAGACAGCAGGCTTAGCAATAGTGCCCAATGTCATGCAGTAGCTGCAACTAGTGGTTGACTGGTGTGATTAAAAAGCAATCATATGTCTAATATAAGCAGATAGCAGCAAGTGGCATATAGAAGGGGATATGGAGCAAGCAAGCAAGATGTCATGGGGGAAAGATGGCCAACAACAGGAATGGTGAATGTCAGTAACAGTCCATGTGGCTGGTGTTAGCCCAGTGAGGAACAATAAACACCCACTAGAGTGTCCCTTCTCAATGGTGATGTGGGTGTGCTGTTGACCGAAAGAGTGACGAAACGCGTTGGACGTCATCATGTAGCAACGCAGTGACGCGGGCACGTTCTGTGCGAAGCAACTAGTAATACTTGTTGCTCTACACCTGGGTATAGAGGCACCCTTTTCTACAAACACCTCCGGTGCCGCTGCAAGGACTCACGCAGGAAGCCTCACCTCAAACTGAGGTCTGACACGCGGGAAGTGATTTTGTGCCACAGGAGGGAATTGATTTTACAACATCAGAACAACACCAGTTGAACCGGACCGCACGTTGAGGAGATATATTCCGTGCTTCAACAGATTTAACAGGTCTGTCAACAGCACACCCACATCACCATTGAGAAGGGACATTCCCCTCCATATCCCCTTCTATATCCCACTTGCTTATTGCTGCTATCTGCTTATATTAGACATATGATTGCTTTTTAATCACACCAGTCAACCACTAGTCCTTTTGACTACTGTGGTCATTTAATAAACTTTACATATATTTGTATACTATACAGAACTGGCACTTCTTTCTTCTTGTTCTCTGCTTACATTTGGTCAGGCTTGACCACACAGAAGCTTTGCCTATTCCGTACAGACTGTTCCTATGCTATAAATATTTGATGCTCACATTCACTTGTTACACGTATTTAATCCTTCTTTTACATTACACATATATAGAATTAATTTGCACATTTTAGCACTACTATTCACTCACTAGCACTACTAATTGTGTGTGTGTGTGTGTGTGTGTGTGTGTATATATGTGTGTATGTGTGTGTATATATACCCCCTCCCCCGTGTGTCCCACCCTCCACGGCTACACCGCGTGCCCCTGTGAGCGCAGTGCAGCCGCAGATTCTCCTCCTCACCGAGCGCCCCTGCAACCCCCCCAGCCGCACCTCACACCCGGCACGCCATCTGGCGCTGAAACCCACCAGCCACACCCTACACCCGTGCCGCAACCTCCATCCGCACCCCCGCTGGATCAGTCCCTCACACCCGCATTACCACCCCCTTCGAACCGCACCATTAGCCCCTTTCACCGCCGCCTCACATACACTGCCACCGGCCCCCCACATCACCAGTCCCTCACACCACCACTCCAAGCAGTCGCATCTCCAACCGCTATCACGCCCAACCGTCGTCTCTCTCCCTGCCGCCTCTCTCCCGCCCGCACGCCGCATACACTTCCGGCCGTCGCCTCTCTCCTTGCCGCCTCCCGCACGCACGCCGCATACACTTCCGGCCGTTGCCTCTCTCCCTGCAGCACACATCACCCGCACGCCGCACACTCCAGGCCGTCGCCTCTAGCACGCAGGCCCGCTCCTGCCTTTCACCCCCCCCGCTCCTGCCTTTCACCCCCCTCCGCTCCTGCCTTTCACCCCCCCGCTCCTGCCTTTCACCCCCCTCCGCTCCTGCCTTTCACCCGCCGCTCCTGCCTTTCACCCCCCCGCTCCTGCCTTTCACCCCCCCGCTCCTGCCTTTCACCCCCCCCCGCTCCTGCCTTTCACCCCCCCGCTCCTGCCTTTCACCCCCCCGCTCCTGCCTTTCACCCCCCCGCTCCTGCCTTTCCTTTCACCAACCCCCGCTCCTACCTTTCACCCCCCCGCTTCTGCCTTTCACCCCCTCTGCTCTTGCCTTTCACCGCCCCCCGCTCTTGCCTTTCACCCCCCCGCTCTTGCCTTTCACCCCCCCGCTCTTGCCTTTCACCCCCCCGCTCTTGCCTTTCACCCCCCCCGCTCTTGCCTTTCACCCCCCCGCTCTTGCCTTTCACCCCCCTGCTCTTGCCTTTCACCCCCCCCGCTCTTGCCTTTCACCCTTCCCGCTCTTGCCTTTCACCCCCCCCGCTCTTGCCTTTCACCCTTCCTGCTCTTGCCTTTCACCCCCCCGCTCTTGCCTTTCACCCCCCCGCTCTTGCCTTTCACCCCCCTGCTCCTGCCTTTCACCCCCCCGCTCTCTCCTTTCACCCCCCCGCTCTCTCCTTTCACCCCCCCGCTCTTGCCTTTCACCCCCCCCGCTCTTGCCTTTCACCCCCCCCGCTCTTGCCTTTCACCCCCCCGCTCTTGCCTTTCACCCCCCCGCTCTTGCCTTTCACCCCCCACGCTCTTGCCTTTCACCCCCCCTCCTGCCTTTCACCTCCCCCCCGCTCCTGCCTTTCACCTCCCCCCGCTCCTGCCTTTCAACTCCCCCCCGCTCCTGCCTTTCACCTCCCCCCCGCTCCTGCCTTTTACCCCCCCGCTTCTGCCTTTCACCCCCCCACTCTTGCCTTTCACCCCCCCCACTCTTGCCTTTCACCCCCCACTCTTGCCTTCACCCCCCCCACTCTTGCCTTCACCCCCCCCCACTCTTGCCTTCACCCCCCCCCCCACTCTTGCCTTTCACCCCCCCGCTCCTGCCTTCCAGTCACTCAGTCACCCACCTGCGCACCCACTCATAGTCACCCACCCGCGCACCCACCCAGTCACCTGTCTTTTGTGGAAAATATAAAAAGAAACAGGTTGCATTGTAATCTTTTTTTCGGTATGACAAGAAGAAAACACCTACGTTCAAGTTGTGTGCTAAAAAATCTTTTTCCCTGGTAGGTGCGCTATGGGTTGGAGGGGGGGAGGGGGTGGCCCTTCTCCTTTCATTTGTCTTGGGCCCCATGCTTTCTGTTGACGACCCTGCACCCGCCCGCCACCGCAGTGGACACCCCGCCCCACAGTAAGTCTGCTGCCGCCACCCCCCCTGTCACACCCCCTGAAGCGCTATGTACATTAATGGCGCTATATAAATAAAGACATACAATACATACCGCACCCAAAGTCAGCCGCCGCAGAGATACCCGCAGTGTGCCGTCGCACCCTGTCACTAACCCACCTGCAGTGAGCCGCACAACCCTCCCGCCTGCGACTGGGGGGGGGGGGGGGAGAATCAAAAGTGACACACTGCTGCCGAGCTCTGAAGGGGGGGTGGAGAAAACCACTAACCAAAGGTGAGCCACCGCCGCTAACCTCTGAAGGGGGGGGGGATTCCAACCCGCCCACCCAGGCAGATGCCGCGTAGCTGTGAAGGGGGGGGGGGAAATCCCAACCCTACCGGCCACCCCCACCCCCTAGTGACCCGCCGCCACCGAGCTATGAAGGCGGGGAGGGGGGGAAGAATTGGAGATGTGAAGGGGGGGAAATCGGAACTGTGAAGGGGGTGGGGAAATCTGAGCTGTGAAGGGGGGGGAATGGAGACGTGAAAGGAGGGGGGGGGAGCGGGAAAATTTTATCCCGGTCAACACCGGGTATATCAGCTAGTGTGTGTGTGTGTGTGTGTGTATATGTATATGTGTGTATATGTGTGTATATGTATATATATATATATATATATATATATATATATATATATATATATATATATATATAATATATATATATATATAATAAATAAATATAATAAATAAATATCAGAAATGTTCAAGGGCACTCAAAAGGGGAAATAAAAAGGAAATCAACTTATCTGGTCAGTCGTGGTGCTCGCTGTGCAGCCAGGATCACCATCCAGCAACAGAAATAAATAGGCTCCTAACTCAAAAGATCCGCAGCACTCACCAATTCAAATGATTAGATTTAATGAAGCAACACAAGCATCAGGGGGTAACCACAGGTAAAAGTGACGTTTCGGACCTCACGGTCCTTTCTCTGTGGGGGAGCTTGCACCATATACAAGAACACCTGTGGGGGTATGGAGCCTAGTAAGCTTTAACTACTGCATGGTTTAAATGTTTTTGTTTTTTTAATATCTCCTTTAGGTTTTTATTAAAAAGAATACTACAGCTGCAAACTATAAGTGAAGAAGACACAGCAACACCTAATAATTCTAATTTGGCTCTTGGCTATGGGATTTCGGAGATCACAGGAATTAATGAAGGGCATCTTGATTTGTGTTTATCAAATGTTGTTGATGAAAGTATGTGTAAAAAAATAAAAAAAGAGAAAAGAGAAAAAGGAAAAGAAAACAAGTCAGAAGGCAAGTAACATAACTCTTAGAATGACAGAATAGCTGAACAATACAGGATTTAAAGTATGTAAATAGTCCATACAAGTTGTGAGCAAGTGTACGTTTTTCTTTACAGGCAGCTGAATGGATAAACGTGTGCAGATTGTGTGTAAAATCCGTAAAAGCGGATTGACGACTGCCACTGGCAGCATTTATAGAAAATCTTGTATAGACTCTGCAATGGTCTCATCAAACTAAAAAATTAATTTTTAATATAAATCTAAATATATTTATTTCAACTGTTCTCACATGAACTATGACAGCTTATAATTATGTCGCATTTAGACAGAAAAAAAGCCAATTTTTTAATGCAACTGTGTTAGTGCACGCTCTTCATATTTAGAGTCCAGAGTAACAAATTGGCTCAATTTATAACTAATTTGTTGACTTGGAATTTCGTATACTTGTCACTTGCAAAAGTAAGTGTGTGTGTGTGTGTGTGTGTGTGTGTGTGTGTGTGTGTGTGTGTGTGTGTGTGTGTGTGTTTATTTATAGATGTATTAAAAATACATAAAACTATAAATAATTACTGCACACTTCTAACTTAAGCACATGTTATCTCTCTAAATGTAATTAGTAGTTTTTAATTCAGACATGTTAAACCTTTTTTTATGCAGCACATTATTAGTCGAGATGGACCATAATGTACTATATCTACAAGTAGTTACATTCAAAATGATAAAAAAATGGTTCATTTTAAAACTTTTTTATGATTTTAAGTTTTTGCATACATTAAAAACTATTCCTTCCAAATTAGCCTTATCCTCTCATCCTTAATTATTAAACTCAGATTTGTATTTTTTAGTTATGAAGAAGACCTTTAAGAAGAAAAGAATTCCAGAAGGAACAACTAGAAAGTGGGTTCAACCTATTCCATTAGACCCATCTGGAAGGCCTGTTTTTCCAATCATTTTAGGTGGACTGACGATTTATAGTCTTGGCGAGGTTGGTTATTTGTGAAAAAAATCTTTTTGAACACTGAATTCCAAGTTTTTTTGCATTGTGTTTTCCAATTAAACAAACTAATTTATAACATGTAATATTGCAGTATTAGTTCACCTCTGTGCTTCATATGAAGAAATATGCATAATTCTTTGTATTGCATAACATTTGGAAATTGTGACATTTTAATGACCCAATAACTACAGGTTAATAGTGTTGACTGATATTTTGAAACTTCACAAATCTCTTCTGCGATTGAAAGGTAGCATATAAACCCAAGTAGGTAGGATTTAGTAGCATCTAGCCAAGTAACAGAAATACAATTATGAGAGGATAGCGTACTTTAAAGCATCAGTCCTTGCTGGCGATTTTTTTTTTTTAGTGTTTTTTTTTACTTCAATATATTCCTCAATGTAATCCTAACTTACCTAGTTAGTATAAAAGCTGCTGATCAATCCGTTTACATGTGATTTAAAACGAAAATTTATTAGTGTAGCCTGATTTATTTCTCTCTTTTCTGGGAGGTTCCTGTCAGTTTCCTCATTCATTGGAACGCATATGAATATTCATATTTGTTCCAATGAAGCGCGCGCTCCCGATCTGCACAGGAGGAGAAGCAGCCATTACTTCTCATCTGTGACTGTGTGTCTATCCTAGTGGCTTCTCCAGTCTGCCCGCCCTGTGTAGGAGGTGCGCGCTCCCTTGAGGCGCTCCCCCCCCCCCCCCTCCTCCCAGGGTTGTCCGGCAATCTCCCCCTCCCCCGGTTGTCTGGCGCTCTTCCCCCTCCCCCGGTAGTCTAGCGCTCTTCCCTCTCCCCCCCTTGTCCGGCACTTTCACCCACCTTTACCCCGATTGTCCGGCGCTATCCCCCTCCCCCGATTGTCCGGCGCTCTTCCCCCTCCCCTGCTTGTCCGGCGCTCCTCCCCGATTGTCCGGCGCTCTTCCCCCTCCCCCGATTGTCCAGCGCTCTTCCCCATCCCCCGATTGTCCGGCGCTCTTCCCCATCCCCCGATTGTCCGGCGCTCTTCCCCTGGTTGTCTGGCGCTCTTCCGCCCCCCCCCCCCCCTGGTTGTCCAGCGCTCTTCCTCCCCCCCCCCCTTGCCCCGTTTGTCCGGCGCTTTCACCCACCTTTACCCCGATTGTCCGGCGCTCTTCCCCCGATTGTCCGGCGCTCTTCCCCCTCCCCCGATTGTCCGGCGCTCTTCCCCTGGTTGTCCGGCGCACTTCCCCCCCCTGGTTGTCCGGCGCTCTTCCTCCCCCCCCCCCCCCTACACCGTTTGTCCGGCGCTTTCACCCACCTTTACCCCGATTGTCTGGCGCTCTAACCCCTCTCTCCCGTTGTCCGTGCGGGACGGGAGATGAGGGAAGGGGGGGGGGGCGGTCAGGTAGTGCCGGTCGCGGCTCACACTCTCCTCCAGTGTGGGGGGTGTGTGTGTGTGTGTGTGTGTGTGTGTGTGTGTGACACGGGGGAACAGTCAGGACAAACACAGTCTCCCCATTCCTCTGCGGGGAGACGGGGGGGGGGGGCACAGTCAAGAGAGAGGGGGGGGCAACACCAGACTGACTGCCACACACACTGGCTGACGCGCACACACACACACACACTGACTGACTGACGTAAACATACACACACTGACTGAACGACGCACACATACACACTAACGCAAAAGACAAAATACATACACATGCACACTAAGACAAAAGTTTCACTTAAAATGCACAGATGGGGATTCTGGAAATACACACACACACTGCAGAATATATCAGTTCTTCAGTATTAGGTGATACCTTTGTTATTTGGACTAACAATTTTTCATGGGACAAACGTGTGTGTGTGTGTGTGTGTGTGTGTGTGTGTGTGTGTGTGTGTGTGTGTGTGTGTCACATATAGGATTGCCAGGTGGCTTCTCCAAAAAATACTGGTCTCAATGGTATCACGTCACTATGTCAGGGAGGTAATATTGGACACATACATGTCCAGTATTCCAGTACCTCTCATTTTTTACTGAACAGAGTGTCCAAACAGTCCGGTTCAATACCGGACACCTGGCAACTATATATATTTATATATATTTATATAACTATAAAAATGAGAACTGTCAGTGCAGCAGCAGAAAAGGAGAGTAGCTCAGAATTAATTAATCCTTATTCCATTGCATATATGTATGTGTGTGTGTGTATATATATATATATGCAAATATAGCTGTATGCTCATCTGCATGTCTTAGGCAGGTCTGCAACCCCGCCTTTCCCCATTATCACCCAGCATACAGCACTTCCACTGCAGCAAGGGATTCTGGGAAATGACATGCAAATGAGCACACAGTGTCACTTTTTGCCTCAATAACCATTTTTAACATGGTTCCCTATAGGCTTAAGCTTGCTGCATGGTCACAGCTTTGAGCACAGCCAGGGTTAAGGTGCATACCCAGAAAACCACCCACAGACAGCTGTTTCGACCTTGATGGGTCTCATCAGTGTGGGGTTGATTTTACTGGGAATGCAAGAGAGGCTATGGGATAGGCTAAACCATAATACTGAGTTAAGTTATGGTGAGTAAAAAAAGTGACAAAAACCCTCCACAGGAAAGCAAATATGCAAATATAGCTGTATGCTCATCTGCATGTCTTAGGCAAGTCTTATATATATATATATATATATATATATACACAGTGTTCGACAATTATATACATTTACACGCCCGGGGCGTGTGGATTTAACTCCCGGGCGAGTAAATATTGGCCCAAGCAGCACACGTGTGTTTTTTAAATTTCCCCCGCTCGCGCTGCTGTTTTTCCCGCACTCGCGCTGGAGAAAAAAAAAAAAAAGCTGTGTGTGCTGTGCACGCGCATAGTAAGTGAAACTTCTTTGACTTTTGTCACAGAAATTGTGTTTGTGATGTTTTAATTAAAAATCAAAATACAATTTCTTTGACAAAACGCAAATAAATTTGGACTTAGAATGTGCGTGCTCGGCACACATCCCCTGTATTTGCTATTTGCACTAAGCGTGAATTCCTCGTGCGTGTGACTGTGTGTGTGCGCGTGTGACTGTGTGTGTGCGCGTGTGACTGTGTGTGTGTGCGCGTGTGACTGTGTGTGTGTGCGCGTGTGACTGTGTGTGTGTGCGCGTGTGACTGTGTGTGTGTGCGCGTGTGACTGTGTGCGCGTGTGACTGTGTGTGTGTGCGCGTGTGACTGTGTGTGCGTGCGTGACTGTGTGCGTGTGTGCGTGTGCGTGTGCGTGTGACTGTGTGTGTGTGCGTGTGACTGTGTGTGTGTGCGTGTGACTGTGTGTGTGCGTGTGTGATGTATGCGCACCCATCCTGCACCTCGCATATGCCCCTGCACCTCGCATATGCCCCTGCACCTCGCATCACCCCCCTGCACCTCGCATCCCCCCCTGCACCTCGCATCCCCCCCTGCACCTCGCATCCCCCCCTGCACCTCGCATCCCCCCCTGCACCTCGCATCCCCCCCTGCACCTCGCATCCCCCCCTGCACCTCGCATCACCCCCCTGCACCTCGCATCACCCCCCTGCACCTCGCATCACCCCCCTGCACCTCGCATCACCCCCCTGCACCTCGCATCACCCCCCTGCACCTCGCATCACCCTCCTGCACCTCGCATCACCCTCCTGCACCTCACATCACCTCCCTCACCTCCCTGCACCTTACATCACCCCCCTGCACCTCACATCACCCCCTGCACCTCACATCACCTCACTGCACCTTACATCACCCCCCTGCACCTCACATCACCCCCCTCCACCTCACATCACCCCACCTCACATCACCCCCCCTGCACCTCACATCACCCCCCCTGCATCTCACATCACCCCCCTTCACCTCCTCACATCACCCCCCTTCACCTCCTCACATCACCCCCCCTTCACCTCCTCACCACACCCCCCCTTCACCTCCTCACATCACCCCCCTTCACCTCCTCACATCACCCCATTCACCTCCTCACATCACCCCCCTTCACCTCCTCACCTGCACCTCCGATCACCCCCTGCACCTGCGAGCACGGCGGCAGAGCAGTGTGGTAGGAGGAGGGATGGGCACAGGTTGTGTTGCCCCGCAGTGCCGGGTATCGGCACTGAGGACGGCACATACGGCGAGGAGGCCCATGTGAGTGTGACGGCCCCCCACCCCGGGGAAGAACACCATAATGCCGGTGGGGGGGTGTGGGGGGAGGAATAGAGGGGGTAATTGGGGGGAGAGGGGTGGGGTAAGGTTGAGACGCGGCCACACCGGGCCCGCCGTAGCGTGGGAAGCGGCGCGCTCAAACCCCCCGCTTCCCACGTTACCCGAGCAGGAGCCAGGAGCGCACGATAACGTCTGTGCGCGCATGCGCGGCACATGCTGACAGCGCAGCGGCCGTCATGATCCCGGGGTTCCTCTCCTCCTCCAGCACCGGCGGCACTCAGTCAGAGGGACTCGGGGAAGGGGAAGCAAGAGGGAGGAGAGAAGCTGAGCAGCGTCTCCTCCTCTCACAGCCGGAGGACTTGCGGGGCTTCCGCCATCTTGGTACACCCACAGTACCGGAAGCTCTGCGCACGTCTAGGGGTAACGGCGGCCGTTAGGAGCGGCGCCGGCAGCTATCGCCGCCGCTTGTCACAGCGGGTGGGGGGAGTGGGTGTTGGGGGGGGGGGTTGTGGTCGCCGTTAGGAGCGGCGCCGGTGGCTATCGCCACCGCCGCATGTCACAGCAGGCGTGGGGGGGGAGGGGGAGTCACGTCACTTCCGTTTCATTTTCGTCTCCTTCGCTCCAGTTTTGCCCCATGAGAATAGGTCCCACTAAAGAAGTTTCACTTCAAAAAAAAAAAGCCGGAGGCAGGTTCATGTTGTTGGGGGAGATTACCCCGCTACCGGCTCTCTGAGCAGTGCCGTCGCTCCTCCCCCGCCTCTCAGCAACTTCCCCTCCTCAGCGCTTCCACTCCTCCCCCTTTCGGTAGCCAGCCCCTTCCATGCCTGTCTGCCTCAGGCCCCTGCAGGGCCATCTGTCACCCCTCCCATCGGGCCATCCGCCCCCCCTCCCATCGGGCCATCCGCCCCCCCCCCTCCCATCGGCCATCCGCCCCCCCTCCCATCGGGCCATCCGCCCCCCCCTCCCATCGGGCCATCCGCCCCCCCCTCCCATCGGGCCATCCGCCCCCCCCTCCCATCGGGCCATCCACCCACCCCTCCCATCGGGCCATCCGCCCCCTCCCCCCTCCCATCGGGCCATCCGCCCCCCCCCTCCCATCGGGCCATCTGCCCCCCTTTCGCATCGGCCATCCGCCCCCCCCTCGCATCGGGCCATCCGCCACCCCCCCCCCCCCTCACCCCAATCTCTCCCGGCCTCCGTGACCCCAAACTCTCCCGGCCTCCTGACCCCCCCTCACCCCACGCGGCGTCGGTGTGCCGCCTCTGTGGACAGTCTGACGATCTGTCAGCTGTTAAGGAAACCCCTGATGGCCAGCTCAGTTGTTAGCAGGGGAAATCCCCTAACCGGCTCTTCTCCCTGCTCTAAGCAGGGGAAATCCCCTAACAGGCCCTTATACATTCTATCAGTGAATACTGCGGCATCGGCGTCCGCCTCTGGAGGGGGCGCGGCCCCTTGCAGAGGCCCTCCTGCCGTGCGGAGGCCCCCGCTGCCATGTGCGACCCCCTGCCTTACGGGTGAGTATTTGTGTGAGTGAGTGTCTGTGTGTCTGTGAGTGTGTCACCCTCTCTCCCTCTCCCTGTGTCACCCAGCATCTCCCTCTGTCACCCTCTCCCTCTGTCACCCTCTCCCTGTGTCACACACCCTCTCCCTCTGTCACCTTCTCCGTGTCACCCTCCCTCTCCCTGTGTCACCCACCCTCTCCCTCTGTCACCCTCTCCCTGTGTCACCCTCCCTCTCCCTGTGTCACCCTCCCTCTCCCTGTGTCACCCTCACTCTCCCTGTGTCACCCTCCCTCTCCCTGTGTCACCCTCCCTCTTCCTGTGTCACCCTCCCTCTCCCTGTGTCACCCTCCCTCTCCCTGTGTCACCCTCCCTCTCCCTGTGTCACCCTCCCTCTCCCTGTGTCACCCTCCCTCTCCCTGTGTCACCCTCCCTCTCCCTGTGTCACCCACCCTCTCCCTCTCCCTGTGTCACCCTCCCTCTCCGTATCACCCTCCCTCTCCGTATCACCCTCCCTCTCCGTATCACCCTCCCTCTTCCTGTGTCACCCACCCCTCTCCCTCTGTCACCCTCTCCCTGTGTCACCCACCCTCTCCCTCTGTCACCCTCTCCCTGTGTCACCCACCCTCTCCCTGTGTCACTCTCCCTCTCCCTGTGTCACCCTCCCTCTCCCTGTGTCACCCTCCCTCTCCCTGTGTCACCCTTCCTCTCCCTGTGTCACCCTCCCTCTTCCTGTGTCACCCTCCCTCTCCCTGTGTCACCCTCCCTCTCCCTGTGTCACCCTCCCTCTCCCTGTGTCACCCTCCCTCTCCCTGTGTCACCCTCCCTCTCCCTGTGTCACCCACCCTCTCCCTGTGTCACCCTCCCTCCCTGTGTCACCCTCCCTCTCTCTGTCACCCTCCCCCTGTGTCACCCTCTCTCCCTCTCCCTGTGTCACCCTCTCTCCCTCTCCCTGTGTCACCCTCTCTCCCTCTCCCTGTGTCACCCTCTCTCCCTCTCCCTGTGTCACCCTCTCTCCCTCTCCCTGTGTCACCCTCTCTCCCTCTCCCTGTGTCACCCTCTCTCCCTCTCCCTGTATCTCCCTCTCCCTGTGTCACCCTCTCCCTCTCCCTGTGTCACCCTCCCTCTCCCTGTGTCACGCTCCCTCTCCGTGTCACCCTCCCTCTCCCTGTGTCACCCTCCCTCTCCCTGTGTCACCCTCCCTGTCCCTGTGTCACCCTCCCTCTCCCTGTGTCACCCTCCCTCTCCCTGTGTCACCCTCCCTCTCCCTGTGTCACCCTCCCTCTCCCTGTGTCACCCTCCCCCTCCCTGTGTCACCCACTCCCTGTGTCACCCTCTTCCTGTCACCCTCCCTCTCCCTGTCACCCTCCCTCTCCATGTCATCCTCTCACTGTGTCACCCACCCTCTCCGTCTCCCTGTGTCACCCTCTCCCTCTCTCTGTCACCCTCTCCCTCTGTCGCACTCCCTTATTCGCTCTCTCTGTCGCACTCTCTTCTTCGCTCTCTCTGTCGCACTCTCTTCTTCGCTCTCTCTGTCGCACTCTCTTCTTCGCTCTCTCTGTCGCACTCTCTTCTTCGCTCTCTCTGTCGCACTCTCTTCTTCGCTCTCTCTGTCGCACTCTCTTCTTCGCTCTCTCTGTCGCACTCTCTTCTTCGCTCTCTCTGTCGCACTCTCTTCTTCGCTCTCTCTGTTGCACTCTCTTCTTCGCTCTCTCTGTCGCGCTCTCTTCTTCACTCTCTCTGTCGCGCTCTCTTCTTCGCTCTCTCTGTCGCGCTCCTCTGTCGCACTCTCATCTTCGCTCTCTCTGTCGCACTCTCTTCTTTGTTCTCTCTGTCGCACTCTCTTCTTCGCTCTCTCTGTCGCACTCTCTTCTTCGCTCTCTCTGTCGCACTCTCTTCTTCGCTCTCTCTGTCGCACTCTCTTCTTCGCGCTCTCTGTCGCACTCTCTTCTTCGCTCTCTCTATCGCACTCTTCTTCGCTCTCTCTGTCGCACTCTCTTCTTCGCGCTCTCTGTCGCACTCTCTCTTTGTCTCTCATTCTCTGTGTGTGTGTGTCTCTCATTCTCTCTCTTTTTCTGTCTGTCTCTCTCTCTCTCTGTGAAGCGCCGACGTCCAGACACTGGTTAAGGGGTTCAGGAAACTAGTAATTCACATCTGGCTTTTATTTCTAGATCCTACATTGAGACACACACACACATACACACACATACACACACATACACACACACACACACACACACACACACACACACACACACACACACGACTAATTGTAGTATAATGTAATACAATAAATACATTTATGTCAAAAACTAATGTTGTTCTGACTAGGAATTTATTAAATGTATTTTATTTATATATTTTATTTTAAAGCGGGGTTGGGGGCGGGACTAGGGGCGGAGTTGGGGGCGGGACTAGGGGCGGAGTTGGGGGCGGGACTAGGTGGCGAGTAGATTTTTTGGTTGAGCGAGTAGATTTTTGGGTGATTTGTCGAACACTGTATATATATATATATATGTATATATATCTACTATATATTTGTGAAAGTGACCTATGTGTCCGTGTCTGTTTGTGTCTCCCTGTGCCCCTCCCCGTGTCCCTAGCAGCAATCCCATTGGACCTTGGCCCGCCCGCCCCCGCACACCTCTCATTGGCCTGAGGCGGAGTGACAGGCCAAAGGTCCAAAAAAAAAAAAAACACACACCCCTCTCTGTCCTCTCCCCCCCCATCACACTCACCTCCCCCCCTCCCCGGTGCTCCACTCACCTCCGCTCACCTCCCGCTCCACTCACCTCCCTCCCGCTCCACTCCCTCCCGCTCCACTCACCTCCCTCCCGCTCCACTCCCTCCCCGGCGGGGGCACACGCGGCCACCTAATAGGCGCCCGGAAGCCGCTCCACTCCCTCCCGCTGCACTCCCTCCCCGGCGGGGTCACACGCGGCCACCTAATTGGCGCCCGGAAGCCGCTCCACTCCCTCCCGCTCCACTCCCGCACTCACCTCCCTCCCGCTCCACTCCCTCCCGCACTCACCTCCCTCCCGCTCCACTCCTTCCCCGGCGGGGGCACACGCGGCCACCTAATAGGCGCCCGGAAGCCGCTCCACTCCCTCCCGCTCCACTCCCTCCCGCTCCACTCCCTCCTGCACTCACCTCCCTCCCGCACTTACCTCCCGTTCCACTCCCTCCCGCACTCACCTCCCTCCACTCCCTCCCGCTGCACTCCCTCCCCGGCGGGGTCACACGCGGCCACCTAATTGGCGCCCGGAAGCCGCTCCACTCCCTCCCGCTCCACTCCCGCACTCACCTCCCTCCCGCTCCACTCCCTCCCGCACTCACCTCCCTCCCGCTCCACTCCTTCCCCGGCGGGGGCACACGCGGCCACCTAATAGGCGCCCGGAAGCCGCTCCACTCCCTCCCGCTCCACTCCCTCCCGCTCCACTCCCTCCTGCACTCACCTCCCTCCCGCACTTACCTCCCGTTCCACTCCCTCCCGCACTCACCTCCCTCCCGCACTCACCTCCCTCCCACTCCACTCCCTCCCGATCCACTCCCTCCCCGGCGGGGTGACACGCGGCCACCTAAGAGGCGCCCGGAAGCCGCTCCACTCCCTTCCGCTCTCACCTCCCTCCCGCTCCACTCCCTCCCGCACTCACTTCCCTCCCGCTCTCACCTCCCTCCCCGGCGGGGGGACACGCGGCCACCTAAGATGGCAGTGCCCCGAAGGACCCCCTTCCTCCCTCGCGGACATTCTAAGATGGCAGCGCACGAAAGGAGAGGTGACGTGTGTGTGTGTGTGTGTGTGTCTCACTGTGTGTGTCTCTCACTGTGTGTGTCTCTCACTGTGTGTGTCTCTCACTGTGTGTGTGTCTCACTGTGTGTGTGTCTCACTGTGTGTGTGTCTCACTGTGTGTGTGTCTCACTGTGTGTGTGTCTCACTGTGTGTGTGTCTCACTGTGTGTGTGTCTCTCACTGTGTGTGTGTGTCTCTCACTGTGTGTGTGTGTGTCTCACTGTGTGTGTGTGTGTCTCACTGTGTGTGTGTGTGTGTGTGTGTGTGTGACACTGTGTGTGTGACACTGTGTGTGTGACACTGTGTGTGTGTCACTGTGTGTGTGTCACTGTGTGTGTGTCACTGTGTGTGTGTGATACTGTGTGTGTGTGTCACTGTGTGTGTGTGTGTCACTGTGTGTGTGTGTCACTATGTGTGTGTGTCACGTGGGGGGGGGCAGGAGGGGAGAGAGAGGGGGGAGCGGAGAAACATACAGGGGGAGTGGAGAGGAGAGACCCGGAAATTTAAACCAACCCACCCCCCTCCTGTCCACCCCCCCCCTCCTCCTCCCGTCCGCTCTCCCCCCTCCTCCTCCCGTCTGCTCTCCCCACCCCTCCTCCTCCCGTCCGCTCCGCCCCCCCTCCTCCCGTCCGCTCCCCCCCTCCTCCCGTCCGCCCCCCCCTCCTCCCGTCCGCTCCCCCCCCTCCTCCCGTCCGCTCTCCCCCCCCTCCTCCTCCTCCCGTCCGCTCTCCCCCCCCCTCCTCCTCCCGTCCGCTCTCACCCCCCTCCCCCCCCTCCCGTCCGCTCTCCCCCCCCTCCTCCTCCCGTCCGCTCTCACCCCCCCCCTCCTCCTCCCCTCCGCTCTCCTCCCCCCGCCCTCCCCTCCACTCTCCCCCCCTCCTCACCCCCCTCCTCCCCCCCTCCTCCTCCACCCCTCCTCTCCTCCTCCCCCCGCCCTCCCCTCCACTCTCCTCCCCCCCGCCCTCCCCTCTCCCCCCCTCCTCCTCCCCCCTCCTCCCCCTCCTCCTCCACCCCTCCTCCCCCCCTCCTCCCCCCCTCCTCCTCCACCCCTCCTCTCCTCCTCCCCCCGCCCTCCCCTCCGCTCTCCCCCCGCCCTCCCCTCCGCTCTCCCCCCCGCCCTCCCCTCCGCTCTCCCCCCGCCCTCCCCTCCGCTCTCCCCCCGCCCTCCCCTCCGCTCTCCCCCCGCCCTCCCCTCCGCTCTCCCTCCGCTCTCCCCCCGCCCTCCCCTCCGCTCTCCCCCCGCCCTCCCCTCCGCTCTCCCCCCGCCCTCCCCTCCGCTCTCCCCCCGCCCTCCCCTCCGCTCTCCCCCCGCTCTCCCCTCGCCCTCCCCTCCGCTCTCCCCCCGCCCTCCCCTCTGCTCTCCCACCGCCCTCCCCTCTGCTCTCCCCCCGCCCTCCCCTCCGCTCTCCCCCCGCCCTCCCCTCCGCTCTCCCCCCGCCCTCCCCTCCGCTCTCCCCCCGCCCTCCCCTCCGCCGTCCGCCCTCCCCTCCGCCCTCCGTCCGCCCTCCCCTCCGCCCTCCCCTCCGCCCTCCCCTCCGCCCTCCCCTCCGCCCTCCCGTCCGCCCTTCCGTCCGCCCTCCCCCTCCTCCTAGCGGGAAATTTAACTCACGGGCAACGCCGGGTCTCTCAGCTAGGGTATATATATATATGTATATATGTATGTAACACCTTTCCCCCCCCCCCCCCCCCCCACACCTCCCCAATCGCAGATAGGGACCATGTGGGGAAATCTACACTTGTGTTACCGGGTGTGGTGCGTTACCTGATAGGCTCACAGAAGGCCAGAGCCTCTGCCACTGGGAGCCTGGGGTTACCTGAACATTCGAACACAGCGCCTCCACCTGTAAGGGTTACCACCTTACAGGAACCACAATAATAAAACACACACACAGTATATTCTGACAACTGTTTTACTATTACTATTAACTTCGGTACCCTGTACCACACAGAATAATGCATATAACCATACACATAGAAGTGCACCGGGTGCGCACATTAACATAGATATTCCCCAAAGTACCTGGGTGCTGGACACCAATTCCCTGATGTCCTTTATGTCCAAACCCACCCAATATGTTGGAGATAGCGCTATCAGTTGGTGTGTTGGTGCACTATTATAGATACCTGCCCGGGGCTCCAGCCCATGGGTGCCGCAGTATAACTGGATTGGACCCGCCTGATCCGACGAGACGTCCTCCTACGCGTGTGGTGAATTCCAGCGTGGATAATATCACCGTGCACCGTACCGTCTATACCTTGAAGTGTAGCCGTCTGTAGCCGGCAGGCCTCAGTCTCTGCTTGGCAGGGGCCTCCATGAAGATAGTCTCTATATCTATATGGGTCTGAGCCCAGACCCAGGAATCAGGCTGCGCGCCACGGAGTGTATCCTTAGAGCAACCAACTAGCTAAAGGGGCAGATCTCCTTCCTTAAGGCCTGTCCCTGAAGGAACCACAAGCTGGGGCAAGGTAAACGTTATCTGGGGCCTATGGGGGTAACTGGCCTAGTGCAAGGGGCTACTGCTCCCCTGCACCCTCACTTACCCAGCTCCCTGCTCCAACTCCCTTACTCAGAGCCCGCAAAATGTATCTATTCCCTGCTGCCAGGAATCCTGGGCCCTCATTGGCCACCTGGGGGGCACCTGGTGTACTTGGCCCTAAGCCTCATGGGAATTGTAGTCCCGTGGAGGCTACTATTGCATTGGGGCCGCGTGCGCGAGTGTACTGCGCATGCGCGACTCTCTCATGGCCACCGCAACTCCCAATCGCTACTGCGCATGTGCGACCACTGTGCATGCGCGCGCATACCACAATGGCGGCTTCCGCTAGCCGGGTGTGCCACAGAGGCTCCCGAGCATCCAGCCCCCACCTTTGCAGCCAGCCGGCGGGTCCGTCGCTGTGAGCAAGGAGGGGGTCTCTGGAAGTCCAAGGGGACCGGGGCTATATATTTTAATTAATTCTGAGCTACTCTCCTTTTCCCTGGCACAGTTCTGTGGGGACGATCATGTGACCAGGCAGTAACTGATACATTTGAGCTTGTGCACGCTCTGGAGGGGGCAGGGCTCACAAAGGTGTGTGCCAGAGCCTGTTACAGAAAATGAAGGGGTTGTGCCTTTCTAAAGGGTTGCTATAGGAACAAAAATGCTCGTTACATTAGAATACATTAAAAATTGTCTTTCAAAGTTGTTTAAAAAAAAAAGAAAATGCTACAAGTATTTTCTCACAGTATAGAACTGATTTATTAAAAAAAACACATGCAGAATATTGCTACACTGGCGACACACTTTATTCGAGCTCGGCTAGTCCCACGAATTCGGGTATACCCGGGTGTATTGAGGTTTGTGACTGTTTTCTGCCCGAGTGCATTGCGTTATTTTCCAGGCAGGGATTGAAGCATTTTATTCCCGCTGGCTGCAATACTGCACAGTATATATATATATACTGCATTACAATTCATGAATCTATGCCATCTGGTAGACACGCGAAGCATTGCAGCCTATTAAATCCTAATCATTATCATTTAACAGATCAGCCGCCCGTCAGCCAGGCATGAACCCAGGCTGGGAAGGCAAACACAACGGGGCTTGTCAGAGGTGAGGAGCGGCGCATTCCAGGTATCTGCCAGGAATAAAGTGTGTCGGTGCAGTAGGACTGCTGCTTTAATTCCTACTTACTAGGCTCCACACTACAGTGTGGCGAATAAGGGGTGAAGAGATGTTAAGCCAACAGCTTAACATCCTACATTAAATTTCCTGTTTGAGAAAAGATTTCCCCCCCCCCCCCCTGGGTGTTCTTGTATATGGTGCATCTTTAGTGACTTATGGTAACAGGCTATTTGGTTTCCCCAACACATTTTATGTTAATGCATGTCATTGGGTACACCATATTTGCTAAAATTTCAGTCAAATGGTCTTTATGTTGATGTTTCAATCTACGTTGATTGTGCTTTTTCTTCTATATTGACATGTTTTTGTGCCCATTTGTCCTATTGGTTTAATATCTGCATATTTCTGAAAAGTATATTGCCTTTTGGAGTTACATTTTTCAATCCTTCTGTGCTGCTACAGTGCACATAATGGAAGGAAGGTGTTAAAAGCTCTGTATATATGATTACACCAACTGTATAAAGAGCTCTCCTGTTGGTCAATTAAGTGTTGTCAGAACATAAGGCAATATGCACTAGTGTATATGCACTAGTAAGGTTACTATAAATTAGTCTTACAGTATATTAGAATAAGAATAAATGTATTCTTTACATTTCAAAATATAAAAATGAATATTTTCATGTAAGTGATTACATTAGGCCCTATTAATGTGTATATACAGCTCAACCCAGTTATAACACGATCCGTTACAACGCGAATTTGCTTATAACGCGATGCAAGTGTGGCTCCCAATTTTCGTATGTTTGTAAACTTTACAACACGATTATTGGTATCTTAAATACTTTATTGTACAATGCACACAATTGTACATTATTTCTAACGCGATCCGCTTAGAACGCGATGTGATTCCTTGGACCCCAAGCACAGCGTTATAAGGGGGTTGAGCTGTATTTGAAAACTTTGCCTTGCTCTTAACCAAAATTGTTATATACATATTTACACTTTTTCCCACTACAGATCATTTCAGATCGGATAGGATTCCATGATAAAGTCACTATTTATCCTGTAGGCTTTTGTAGCACAAGAGTTTATGTCAGCATGCGGAACCCTGATCAGAAATGTCTTTACACTTGTCAGATAAAAGATGGTGGCACTGGACCACAGGTAAATAAATAGTGCATTTTTTAAAATTAAACTGTCTGATAATATGAAAGTGGGGTGCTATTTTTACTTATGTCTCTTTTAGTAGTATTATTTTTAACAGTTTAAGTACTCAAGTCACTGCCACAATAGTACCAGACTTGAGTTACATATATACATAGTAGATGAGGTTGAAAAAAGGTATCCAAATTCAACCTATGATAAATTAAGATGACAGATAGTTATGCTATATTTGTATTTACAGTACTTTGATCCAGAGAGTGGCAAACAAACAAAAACAGGGAAACATCTAATGATATCTCATAAGGGAAAAAATGAATTCCTTCCTGACTCCAAATAATGGCAATCTGATTTCTCTCTGGATCAACATCCTTCCCATGTTTACTTATTTGGTATATCCCTGTATACTTTTCTTTTCTGAAAGAGTGTACAACCTTTTTTTGACGATATCTATTGTATCTGCCATCACAGTCTCCATTGGTAATGAGTTCGACATTTTAACTGCCTTTACTGTATAGAACAAAGAAATTATTGTGCACTCGGCCACTAATCTTCTGTGTGCAGGCCAATACCAGGTATTGTATTCTATGTCTTTATTTATATAGCTCCATTAATTTACATAGCGCTTCACAGTAGTAATGCACGTGACAATCATATAAATAACAAATAATATAAATAACAGGTCATGGGGAATATAAGTGCTTCAGACAAAAGTAACATTTAGGAAAAGGAGTCCCTGCTCCGAGGAGCTTACAATCTAATTGGTAGGTAGGAAGAACGTACAGAGAACAGTGGGAGGGCATTCTGGTAAGTGCGTCTGCAGGGGACCAAGCTTGATGTATCATGCGTATAGTATTAGCCACAGTGCTACTCATACGCTTCTTTAAGCAAGTGTGTCTTAAGGTGAGTCTTAAAGGTGTATAGAGAGGGTACTAGTCAGGAATTGAGGGGGAAGGGCATTCCAGAGGTGCAGGGCAGTCAGTGAGAAAGGTTTAAGGCGGGAGAGGGCTTTAGATACAAAGGGGGTAGAGAGAAGACATCCTTGAGAAGAATGCAAGAGTCGGGATGTTGCATAGCGAGAAATTAGGGTGGAGATGTAAGGAGGGGCAGAAGAGTGTAAAGCTTTAAAAGTGAAGTGCAAGATGCGGGATTTGATCGGAAGTCCGGGGAGGGTTTTCAGCAGGGGAGGCTCTGCGATTTAGGAAATAGTAGAGTGATTCTGGCAGCAGCTTTTAGGATAAATTGTAAGGGAGACACATGAGAGGCAGGAAGGCCGGACAACAGAAGATTACAGTAATCAAGACGGGAGAGAAGGAGGGTCTGAGTCAGAGTTTTTAGCAGTCGAGCAACAGAGGAAAGGATGTATCTTTGTGATATTGCGGAGGAAAATGCGACAGGTTTTAGAAATGTTCTGAATGTGTGAGGCGAATGTGAGAGGAGTCGAGTGTGACCCCTAGGCAGCGTGCTTGGGCTACTGGGTGAATGATCATACTTCCAACAGGAATATGGAAGGAGGTAGTAGGGCCAGGTTTGGGAGAAAGTATGAGGAGCTCTGTTTTTGCCATGTTAAGTTTAAGGCGGCGGAGGGCCATCCAGGATGATATAGCAGAGAGACATTCAGAAACTTTGGTTTGTACAGAAGGTGTAAGGTTGGGGGTTGAAAGGTGAATTTTTGTGTCGTCAGCATAGAGGTGATATTTAAACCCAAGAGATGTGATTAGGTCACCTAGAGAAAGTGTGTACAGAGAAAAGAGAAGAGGTCCCAGGACAGAGTCCTGGGGTACCCCCACAGAGAGATCGATCGAGGAGGAGGTGTTAGCAGAAGAGACACTGAAAGTACAATGGGAGAGGTAAGATGAGATCCAGGATAGAGCTTTGTTCCGAATACCAAGAGTATGGAGAATGTGAAGGAGAAGAAGGCGGTCCACTGTGTCAAATGCTACAGAGAGGTCGAGTAATATGAGCAGAGTGTAATGACCTCTGTTTGGCAGTATGGAGGTCATTAGTTATTTTAGTGAGGGCTGTTTAAGTCGAGTGAGCATTGCGGAAGCCAGATTGTAGAGGGTCTAGGAGAAATAGGTGTTGAAAAAATGCAGCAAGCGAGAGAATACAAGACGTTCAAGGAGTTTAAAGGCAGGATGGAGACAGGTCAATAGTTAGAAAGACAGGTCAATAGTTAGAAAGACAGGAAGCTTGCTGTTTTTGTGTAATGGTATAACTGTTGCTTGCTTGAAGGAGGATGGAAAGGTGCCAGAGTAGAGGAAGGAGTTAAAAAATGTGTGTGAGTGTAGGGATTATATTAGGAGCAAGAGGTTTTAGGAGATGGGAGGGAATGGGGTCAAGAGGGCAAGTGGTAGAGGGAGAAGAGGAGATCAGCAGCGACACATCCTCCTCTGAGACAGTGGAAAAAGAGTCAAGGAAGGCAGGAGGAGAGTTAGGAAGAGGTGTAGGATGGGAGGAAGAAACAGAGGGGATGTTCTGACGTATGGATTCCACCTTTTCCTTAAAATAGTCAGCAAAGTCCTGAGCGGAGATGGAGGAAGGAGAGGCAGCTGAGGGTGGTTTGAGGAGAGTATCAAAGACAGAGAACAGTCGGCGTGGGTTAGACTTGTGCATGTTGATTAGTGAAGAAAAGTAGGCCTGTTTAGCTTGCGAGAGGGCACAGTTGAAACAGGATAGCATAAATTTGTAGTGAAGGAAGTCTGCGAGAGTATGAGATTTCCTCCAGAGGCATTTAGAGGAACGAGTGGAGGAACGCAGCATGCGCGTGTGGGAATTTAGCCAGGGTCTAGGGTTAGAAGGGCGAGTGCGGCAGAGAGAAAGCGGGGCATGTAGATCAAGAGAGGAGGACAAGGCAGAGTTGTAGTTCCTAACCAGGTTGTCGGGGTCTGTAGCAGAGCTGAGGGAGGAGCGTAAAGTGGACTCAAAGTCAGGTAAGTGAATAGAGCGCAGGTTTCTGCAGAACCGGGGGGTAGATGGAGATGGAGAAGGGGAGAAGCGAGATAGAGAGAATGAGATGAGGTGATGGTCAAAGAGAGGAAAAGGGGAAATTGAGAAATCAGAGAGAGAGGAGTTTTTAGTGAAAACCAGGTCTAAGTGGTGGCCATCCTTGTGGATGCTGGCTGCAGTCCACTGTTGAAGGCCAAAAGAAGAGGTTAGAGAAAGAAAGCAGGAGGCCCAAGGGAGAGAGGGGTCATCAATGTGGCAATTGAAGTCCCCAAGGAGAAGAACAGGGGAGTCTGAGGGGAGGAAGAGAGAGAGCCAGGATTCAAAGTGAGTGAGAAAGGCAGAAGGGGGATGAGTAGAGGTAGGTGGGCGATAGATGACTGCCACATGGTCAGGGAGAGGAGAGAAAATCTGGACAGTGTGAGCCTCAAAGGAGGGAAAAGCAAGAGATGGAGGAATAGGAAGGGTTCGGTAACGGCAGAGAGAGGAGAGCAGGAGCCCCACGCCTCCACCCCTGCCATCAGTCCACGGAGTGTGGGAGAAGGAAAGGCCACCATAAGAGAGGGCAGCTTCCAGAGCAGAGTCAGACTGAGTGAGTCAGGTCTCAGTTATAGCAAATAGGAGCAGAGAGTCATGTACAGAGAGGAACTTGTTAGAAAGGGAGCGAGCATTCCAAAGGGCACAGGAGAAAGGGAGAGAGGAGGGAGGGTGGCAAGGGATGGGTATGAGGTTGGAGGGGTTGACACCAGAGGGAGTAGAGTTTGCAATTGGCAGGCGAGGACGAGCGCATGTAGGAATAGGGCAGGGACCAGGATTGGGAGAGATATCCCCAGAAGCAAGGAGGAGAAGCATGGACAGAAAGAGAATGTGTGAGGATGATTTGTAGGGGTGTTTTTTAGTGCAGGGGATATAGCTGTGTGGTGTCAGAGGACGCAGGTAAGAAAGGAGTTCATGTGAACAGAGAAGTGATGAAGGAAGGAGAGATGGAGATATATGAATAGAGTTAGAGACATACTGAGGCTGGTAACAAGAAGTGCATAATTTGAGAAGAAGTGAAGTCACAGCAAATATAAATGGTTAAAGCAGTAATGATGCAGTCTGGTATAGATGCTATCCTCCTTTCCAGCGTAGTTCAAATGCAGGAATCAGGGCCAGTTTTGGGTGTCCACTTCTTCACTTCTTTTGAACTTCCTTTTAAACTTGAGTTACCGGGTATAGATGGCAATTGGATCTTCCACCGGATTCTCCTTAGTCTCTGGTGTCAGGTTGTCACTCCGACACACTATTATGAGACCTCTGGTTACCTCTGGTCGCCCGAAGCTCTCCGTTGCACAATCGGGACTCTGCTCATCAATCTCCCTTACTGCAACTCCCTCTGATCTCACGATCCAAGTGCAGACGTCTCACTGTTTGCTCCTTGCCCAGTGACCGCTCCGTCTCTTGGCGCCACCGTCTGGAACCACACCGGTAGATAGAACACGCACCGACACTCACAAGCATCAATAGATCCGCCTCTTGGCTCCACCGTCTAGTGTCACACCGGTAGACAGAACAAGCACTTTGCACAGCGACAGCTCTGGCTCTTGGCGCCACCGTCTGGGACCACACCGGTAGACAGGATACACACCGCACTCTCATACAGCACTGCTTCATCTTCACCAACCAGGTAAATTCTGATTACTGTCTCCCAGCAACTGAACTGGCACGGTTTGCACACCCTCCACCTCTCAGCTGTAGATGTTTCACGCTCAAGGCGCTTTAGCAAACATGTCAGAGTTTTTGTCAGGACTTGGTCCCTATGTTCTTTTAACCCAATAAATCCTTGAAAGTAATTCCTCTGTCCCATGTTGCATTGGTGAGGCTGTGCTCCAGTTTCTGTTTGGATTCTGCTTGCTGTTTTCTTAACTGGAGGCACACTATTCTGGAGACGCTGTAAAGGTCTGCATATACCTACTCTGACGCCTCCCTCCGGCACCTGTGGAGTGAGGCTGCATGCTTAATGAAGGGGCTGCACGGCTTGTGAACAACCTGACGTTCACAGAGGGAGTGCATTTACATCGTCTTTGTGGTTAGGAACCCTGCTATGAGCTTGCCCACACGACTGGGGATTACATCTTTCCTTGGAGTGACGGATGACCTCACAGTGATCCACTTCCCTGCTACTGCCGTGGCTTTTGGCCCCTGGGATCCTCTGAGCTAAGTTTTCGTGCTGACGCAAGGTTTTGGATTCTTGGAAGCTGTCAGGACTTACCTGTGGTCCGTGAGTAGCAAACTACAACACTCTTGTGCTGAACGAGATCAGCCAGTTGTTAGTTAAGCCACATATTTCTTTCTATAGAGACATTGCTTTATATATATATATATATATATATATATATATATATATATATATATATATATATATATATATATATATATATATATATATACACACTCATATCCAATGGCCTGCACTCTCATCTTGAGACACAGGTGAAGACCTCATTTAGATCTATTTATCTTTTCTACAGCGCGTCCAGTGATGCACCTTTTTAGTTTTTTGGAGCACCGCACTAATGTGCTTTGTATAGTTCATTACCTTCTATAATCATCTAAACAACATACCTTCCACCATCAGATTCACCGTGAGCTTCAGTTCGAAGGAGATTACAATTCTAGATACGGTGGTCTATGAGGATTTGGGTATACTTGCAACCAGAGTCTATCTCAAGCCTACAGATAAGAACACCCTATTTATTGCATGCATTCAGCCATCATCCGATACCCCTTAAAAAAGGATTATCTTACTCACAATTGTTTCGAGTAAAAAGAATTACAACTGATCAAGAACTGGCAGACAAAGCCTTATTACAAATGGCATTGCGGTTCCAGGAAAGGGGCTATGGCTTAGCTGACATCGAGGATGCATTATCCAGAGTGAATAAGATACAGATGTACGGTTTTGAAATCGACTAATAAAAGTGCAGAAATTACACGATTCAATATGGTCAGTTCATAAACTACTGCATCAAATTTCATCAAGGACAGTGTCCGTAAAAATTGGCACATTCTGTCAAATGACAACAAGATTGGAAAATACTTCAAAGATCCGCCATTGTTTTGTTATCGTCGGGGACCAAGCCTAGGTGACATGCTTACTGATGCTGACACGTCCAACAAATACGCTTCAAGTGGAACATGGCTACTTAAAAAACCTGGATCTTATCAGTGTCATGGTTTCACAAACTGCCAATTTATGCAGTTAGGCCAGACGTTTTCCCATCCGCACAGTGGTATCCAAATCAAGATTAAGCATCACCTTACCTGTGAATCCAGGTGCTTATTATACATGATCATATGTCCATGCGGATTGCATTATATTGGCAAAACAACACGCATGTTAAAGGAGAGGATTGCCATACATCGCTCAACTATTAGGAAAGGTCTGCAGAGCAGTACTGTGGAAGAGGATCTGAAGCACTTAGCTGTTGCTCGTCACTTCAAATTACAACGCCATTCATTGGCAACTATGAGATGCCACGTGAAGGCAATAGGGGCAAAGTCTTGCTTCAACAAGAGGCTAGACTTGATCTTAAAACAATGGTGCCTTTTGGTCTAAATGAAGATTTGAAGCTGGGATGTTTTTTGTAACTGATTGTCATTTTTTTTTGAAAAGTAGTTTTTTCTAATTTTTTATTCCATTTTGGTTTTGTCAGCATTTATTCTCTATTGCTCAGTAATTCCCTTTATCACTTTACACTTTCAGTGGTTTCTTTTTTCAGCTCTAGATAATTATGCTTTATAGGGTTAATCCAATTGTTTCCCTAATGTTTTCAATCAAATACACGTTATTACCAGAACTGGTGCATGCTTGCTTTACTTTTAAATTGCAGTATGCATGTCCGTTTTTATGCTCATGTCTATACCATTGTGTCACTATGGCAGCCACTAACGTTGATGGTCGCCGCTTCTATGCTTATGTTTGTTATTGTGTCACTATTGCAACCACTGACATTTATAGCCGCACATGCGCTTTGGTATAACAGTACTAAGAGATATTTGAGCTGTGGGTGTGCGCCCTTCATTCTATGACAGATGAGGGCGGGGTTTTGAGACTACTCCTCATTGGAACACGCTTATGTGCATGCATGTACCGTGCACGCAGTGGGTTGTTAGGACAACACGTGACGCGATTATTCGCGCATGCGCAGACCCCCAAGATTCGCGCATGTTGTAACGGATCGGGGTTCCCAGCGTGTCCCCGTCACCCCAGGTTCCACAGTGCCTAGTCACTCCGCTCCCCAACGACCCCAACCTCTACCTCCCTCCCTGAGCCGTTCCTCCACGGCACGGTCCGCACGCCCAGGCTCATACTCTGCGCACGTGCGCGCTCCCCTCACCAAGTGTGCGCTTTCACAATCGCGGGTTCCCTATCGTGGGTCACGCGCTCCTCGGCGTGCCTCTGTCATCCCTGTCCGTTCCCTACCCGGTTCCTCCGTTCCTCCTTCCCCTCTGTCTCATGTGCCTTGCGCTTCCTCCGCTGGTCTTCCCCCACGCTCTGGTGCACGCGCATAACAGGGTTACAGAAGGCGCGCGCACCCGCTCTAGTTACCTGCCGCCCCCACGCTCTGGCT
This sequence comes from Ascaphus truei, assembly GCF_040206685.1. NCBI lineage: Eukaryota > Metazoa > Chordata > Amphibia > Anura > Ascaphidae > Ascaphus > Ascaphus truei. The sequence goes on from NC_134489.1 coordinate 1,987,300, forward strand.
CCGCCCCCGTCGGTTGCAGGCTATAACTCTTGATTGCCTCCCTGTTTCCTCCCCTTCTCTCAATGACCTATCCCTGAAAGTACCCACTCAAACCTATGCTCCTCCCTTCATCCCTATTGGCCCTTCTTCCCATATAACCCCACTCGGTCCTCTCAGTCCTTGCTCTGCATAGCTTTCCTGTAGCTCCTGTGTGTGCAGTGTCTATGCTTAGCTCCCTTGTCTGTTTCAGTCCTGGTCCCTGCACCTGTTTGGATTCCTTTGGCTTGAACTTGAACTTTGCTTTGGACTTGACTACGCTGCTTTCTCCTGCCCTTGAACCCTGGCTTTCGGACATCACTACGCTGCTCCCTCCAACCCCTGAACTCTGGCACTTGGACATTACTCTCCGAACTCTGGCACCCCGGACTCGGCAAGTATTACGTTAACCCTTACCAGGCCCGGCAACGCTACTACCACACTCGGGGCACGCCCTCACTGCTGTGGGTGCGTTTTATACCTCAGTACTGGGAACTGGCCAGGTCTGCGGGCATACAGGCGTTACATTATGCAGAGCCCAACAAATGCAGACCCCCCTGAGGTGGGCCAAGGTATCTCCATGGAACATTGGCAATCCCTAAGCGACCAACTCACTAATGTCACACACAGATTTTCCAATTTGTTGCTCCGGGAAGCTCCTGTGGCACCATCTACCCCGGTCCCAGTGCCTATAAGTAATCCGGGGCAACGTATTCCACCCCCCAACCGGTACGACGTGGATCCCCTCGCTTGCCGAGGGTTCCTGAATCAGTGTGACGTCCAATTCGAAATGTCCCCGTCCCACTTCCCTTCTGGTTTTACTAAGGTGGCCTATGTCTATGCCTACTCACTGGTGACACTCTCGCTTGGGCTTCCCCCTTCTGGGAACACAGACCTGATATAACCCAAGATTACTCCAAATTCCGGCATGAGTTCCAACAGGTTTTTGACACACCAGCGCGTAGGGAGACTGCCGCTTTTTCCTTGTTTCATCTCTCTCAGGCTCGTAGGTCAGCTGCAAGATACGCGGTGGTGTTCCGAACCATCGCTGCAGAAACCCAGTGGAACGATGAAGCTCTTGCTGCGGCATACTGGCACGGTTTGTCCGAATCTCTCAAAGATGACCCTGCAGCTCACGCCTGGCCTTCATCCCTCGAGGAACTCATTGCCCTCAGTATCCGGATGGATCAGCGTACTCAGGAACGACGCCACATGCGCCATCGTTCCCGTTCTCTCTCGTCTTTGCCTGTTTTTCCTAGGTCTCCTCCATTGGCCCTCCAGGCGTTGGATGCCCCGGAACCGATGCAAATCGGTAGTCAACAGCTTCGGGCCGCTGAGAAAGCGTGACACCGTGAGGAGGGTCTCTGCTTCTACTGCGGTTCCCCAGAAAACCAACTTCGTCCCTGCTGCTTGAAACCGAGAAACGGTAAGGGGCTTCTACTGGGTACTATTTCTCCTTGCCCCTCTCTCCCTAAGGAACTACCGAAGAAAATATTCCTCCCCATAACTCTCGTGGGTCCGGAACTTCAAGTAGAGGTTTGAAGCCTTCATCGATTCCGAGTCTGGTGGCAACTTTCTTGATCACGCCTTCGCTTGCAGCAAACAAATACCGTTAGTCAAGAAAAAGTCGCCCATCGGCCTGGAGGCTATTGACGGTCGACCGCTCCAACCCGCCTTCATCATTTGGGAGTCTATTCCACTTACCCTGACCACTGCGGATGGTCATACCGAGGTAATGGTCTTCGATGTTTTCCACTCCCCTACTGTCCAGGTTATTCTGGGATTGCCGTGGCAGAGAAGACGGTTTCTCCTTCTGTTGCCGTGCTCGCTGGCTTCGACACCAACTCATCTACCCACTCTGCTTTGCCGAAGGTATACCATGAATACCTAGATGTCTTCAATAAAACCTAGGCTGAGGTGTTACCCCCTCATCGCTCTTATGACTGTCCCATTGATTTGATTCCTGGAACCATACTCCCCAAGTCCAAGTCTTATACCTTATCTGTGCCCGAGACGGAAGCGATGACGTCATACATCCAGGAGAATCTTAAGAAGGGGTTCATCCGGAACTCCACCTCCCCCGCCGGGGCAGGCTTCTTCTTCGTGAAAAGAAGGATGGCTCATTAAGACCCTGTATCGACTTTCGTGGTCTTAACAAGATTACGGTAAAAAAACGTTAACCCCTTCCTTTGATTTCAGAACTCTTCGACCATCTACAAGGGTTCTCTATGTTCTCCACGATTTAAGCAGAGCGTACAATCTTATTCGTATAAGGGACGGGGACGAATGGAAAACCGCGTTTAACACGTGTTCGGGACATTATGACTATTTAGTGATGCCGTTTGGCCTATGCAATGCCCCTGCTGTTTTCCAAGAGTTCATGAACGATATCTTCCGGGACATTTTGGGAACATTCGTCATCGTATATTTGGACGACATCCTCATTTTTTCCAAAAGCTTGGAGGAGCACATTCGCCATACCAAGCTGGTAATCTCTCGGCTTCGTGCTAATCGCCTCTACGCGAAAATGGAGAAATGTCTGTTCCATCAATCTTCCAGAGCCTTCTGAGGCTATATAATCTCTGACAAAGGCTTCACCATGGACCCTGAGAAATTGAAGTCTGTACTCGACTGGCCGTTGCCAAACTCCCTCAAAGCCGTGCAGCGCTTTCTTGGCTTCGCTAATTACTACCGGAAATTCATCTGTTATTTCTCCACTATTGCTCTACCTATCACTGCCTTGACTAAGAAAGGTGCTAATCCGACTGTTTGGTCCCCCGAGGCCATTGAAGCCTTCGACTTTCTCAAGAGAGCCTTCGTGTCTGCCTCCATCCTTTGGCATCCGGATACTTCCCTTCCTTTTACTCTAGAAGTAGACGCCTCAGATGTGGGAGCTGGCGCAGTGCTTTCTCAGAGATCTTCCCCACAGGAAAAACTCTATCCTTGTGGATTCTTTTCCAGGAAGTTCTCTTCGGCCGAGAGAAATTATGATGTCGGGAATCGTGAGCTTCTGGCCATCAAGTTGGCTCTACAAGAATGGAGACATCTCCTCGAGGGTACCAAGGAGCCAGTAGCCATCCTCGCCGACCACAAAAACTTATTGTACATTGAGGGAGCTCGTCGGTTGGGATCTCGTCAAGCTCGTTGGGCTTTGTTCTTTTCGCGGTTCAATTACACAATTTCTTATATTCCTGGCACCAAGAATATCAAGGCCGACGCCCTGTCTCGTCAGTTCTCCACGGAGAACGAATCTAATGAATCTTCGGAGACGATTCTTCCCGCTAAGTGTATTATTTCCGCCAACAACTTTGATGTCTTGGATGAAATCAATAAAGCCCAGGCTCATATTCCTAGGAGATTCAAGGTGCCAGAAGGACGGTTGTACGCTGCCCCGCGTTTTCGCCACAAAATACTTCTGTGGGGACATTCGTCTAGATCCGCTGGTCATCCAGGCTTCAAGAGGATGGTAGACCTTATCAAACGGACCTTTTGGTGGCCTAAGATGAACAGGGACATTTTTGACTTCACCAGAGCTTGTCCAGTCTGTGCCCAGAGCAAATCCGCCTGATATAAACCTTCTAGTCTCCTCATGCCTCTTCCTATTCCGGAACAACCTTGGAAACACATCTCCATATAGCCCCACCCACTCCCAGCACTGCCCACAATTTTCAATTTGGCCCAGTATCTGAAGAGGAGATTACACAAGCGCTCCTCAAATTAAAACTAAGCAGCCAATGTGGACCTGACTTACGTCAATCTAGGTTCCTACGACTTGGTGCCCCAGCCATTGCCAAACCAATTACTTCCATAGTCAACTCTATCCTGTCTGCAGGCCATATCCCTAAGACCTGGAAAACTGCTAGAGTTGTCCCAATCTTCAAAAGTGGGGACAAAAACACTGTCTCAAACTACAGGCCAATCTCTCTTCTCCCAATCCTATCCAAAGTCATGAAAAAATGTGTCCACTCCAAACTAAGCAATTTCTATACCAAGACAAATTTCCCTAGCCAATTCCAATCTGGCTTTCGCCCCAAACACTCTACCGTAACTACCCTGCTAAAAGTTTGCAATGAAATCCAGTGTGGAATGGAACGGTGTCAACTCACTGGTGCAATATTCCTAGATTTTGCAAAGGCTTTTGATACTTTTGAGCATGCTATCCTGCTGAACAAACCCCAGAGCTCTGGAATAGGGAAGCATGCTTTAAACTGGTTTCAGTCCTACCTATCAGGTAGATCCCAACATGTGTCCATTTCAGGCTCTAACTCCAACCCCCTGGATATCACCTGTTGCGTCCCGCAAGGCTCTGTTCTGGGGCCCATACTCTTCTCTGTGTTCATCAATGATCTTCCCACAGCTTGTAAGGAAGCTTCAATACACATGTATGCAGATGACACAATCTTATATGCACACAGCCATAGCCTCTCCGACCTTGAACACGTACTTCCGTATGACTTTTTGAGACTCGAAAACTGGATTTCTCAAAACAAACTGTTTTTAAACACCGACAAGACTGTAACAATGGTATTTGGGACCAAGACTAAATTTGTAAAGCTTCCAGTGACTGAGCTCCAGATCAGAACCAACGCTAACACCACCCTAACTCCTGTTACTAGTTTTAAATACCTGGGCATATGGTTTGACTCCCACTTAACATTCGGAATGCACATTGATGCCCTGACATCCAAAACCTATGCCAAACTAGGTGTACTTTACAGGCACAAATCCTCCCTAAGCCTGCTGGTCAGAAAGCGTATTGCACAGCAGATACTAATGTCAATTATCGACTATGGAGACATAGTATATGGCTTGGCACCCCAAACCCACCTTGGCAAACTTGACACCCTCTACAATTCAATTTGTCGTTTTGTTCTCCAATGCAACTACAACACACATCACTGCAAAATGCTCAAAGAACTAGATTGGTCATCACTCGAGTCTAGGCGCAAAGTTCACCTTTCCTGTCTTGCCTTCAAATACTTTCTGGGCAAGCTACCCACCTATCTGAACAAGCTCATCACCCCTACCACATGCAGCACTTATCTGAGATCTGACTCCAAAAGACTGTTCATGGTCCCAAGGCTCAACAAAGTATCCGGCCGCTCCTCCTTCTCTTACCGTGCACCCCAAAACTTGAACAACCAACCGGAGACTCTCACATCCACGACCAGTTTAAGTTCTTTCTAAACTAAAGCTGTCTCACATTTTAATCTGGTCTGTAACTGTTACATAAGCCTATAATATACATCTTCTCTAACTGTGCATGCAATGTATTGTATATAATGTACTAGCTGAGAGCCCCGGCGTTGCCCGGGATGTTTGTTGTTTGGGGGTGGCATTTGGGTGGGGAGTGGTCCACGCGGCCCATGGCGGTGTGCGGTGGTACTGCTGCTGTGGCTGTACTGATGGCGATTGTATCGGTGTGCTGATTTGGGAGGGTTTGTTGCTGATGTGGGGGTGCGGATGTGGGTGTGCCGATGGGGAGGTGCGAAGGTGCCAATGTGTGGGTGCTGATGGTGTTGATGGGGGCTGGGAATGGTGGGGAGCCGAGAATGCCAGTGTGCTGGGGGGGGCATGGGATACCGGTATGCTGATGTGGTGGTGCTGGGGATAGTGTGTGTGTGTGTGTCTGTGTATACGTGTGTGTGTGTATATATACACACGTGTGTGTGTATACATGTGTGTATACATGTTTGTGTGTGTGTGTGTGTGTATACATGTTTGTGTGTATACATTGTATGTGTATGTGTACGTGTGTGTGTGTGTATGTGTACGTGTGTGTGTATGTGTACGTGTGTGTGTATGTGTACGTGTCTGTGTGTGTGTATACACGTGTGTGTGTATACACGTGTGTGTGTATACACGTGTGTGTGTATACACGTGTGTGTACGTGTGTGTGTGTGTGTGTGTACATGTACATGTGTATGTGTGTGTGTGTACGTACATGTGTGTGTGTGTGTGTGTGTGTGTACGTGTATGTGTGTACATGTGTGTGTGTGTGTGTACATGTGTGTGTGTGTGTACATGTGTGTACATGTGTGTGTGTGTGTGTGTGTACATGTGTGTGTGTGTGTGTGTGTACATGTGTGTGTGTGTACATGTGTGTGTGTGTGTACATGTGTGTGTGTGTACGTGTGTGTGTGTGTACATGTGTGTGTATACGTGTGTGTGTGTGTATACATGTGTGTGTATATACATGTGTGTGTGTGTATACATGATGTGTATGTATACGTGTCTGTGTGTGCGTGTCTACGTGTGCGTGTGCGTGTCTACGTGCGCGTGTGCGTGTCTACGTGCGCGTGTGCGTGTCTACGTGCGCGTGTGCGTGTCTACGTGCGTGTCTACGTGCGCGTGCGTGTCTACGTGCGTGTGCGTGTCTACGTGCGTGTGCGTGTCTACGTGCGTGTCTACGTGCGTGTGCGTGTCTACGTGCGTGTGCGTGTGCGTGTCTACGTGCGTCAACGTGTCTACGTGCGTGTGCGTGTCTACGTGCGTCAACGTGTGCCTGTGTGTATACGTGTGTCTACGCGTGTGTGCCTACGTGTGTGTGTGTGTATACGTGTGCCTACGTGTGTGTGTGTATACGTGTGTGTGTACGTGTGTATACACGTGTGTATACGTGTGTGTGTGTACGTGTCTACGTGTGTCTGCGTGTCTACGTATGTCTGCGTGTCTACGTGTGTCTACATGTCTACGTGTGTCTGCGTGTCTGCGTGTGCCTGCGTGTCTACGTGTGCCTGCTTGTTTACGTGTGCCTGCCTGTTTACGTGTGCCTGCGTGTCTACGTGTCTACGTGTCTACGTGTGTCTACGTGTGTCTACGTGTGTCTACGTGTGTATGTATACGTGTGTATGTATACGTGTGTATGTATACGTGTGTATGTATACGTGTGTATGTATACGTGTGTATGTGTGTGTGTGTGTGTGTGTGTACACGTGTGTGTGTGTGTGTCTACGCGTGTGTGTCTACATGTGTGTGTGTATACATGTGCCTACGTGTGTGTGTATATACGTGTGTGTGTGTGTACGTGTGTAGGGCAGGGAGGGTGGGGGCGAAGGGCAGGGAGGGTGGGGGCGAAGGGCAGGGAGGGTGGGGGCGAAGGGCAGGGAGGGCGGGGGCGAAGGGCAGGGCCGGGGGGGGGGGTGAAGGGCATGGCCGGGGGGGGGGGGTGAAGGGCATGGCCGGGGGGGGGGGGGTGAAGGGCATGGCCGGGGGGGGGGGCGAAGGGCAGGGCCGGGGGGGGGGGCGAAGGGCAGGGCCGGGGGGGGGGGGCGAAGGCAGGGCCGGGGGGGGGGGGGCGAAGGGCAGGGCCGGGGGGGGGGGGGGGCGAAGGGCAGGGCCGGGTGAAGGGCCAGGCCGGGTGAAGGGCCAGGGCGGGGGGGGGTGAAGGGCAAGGGCGGGGGGGGGGGGGGGGTGAAGCGCCGGGCCGGGTGAAGCCGCCAGGCTGGGTGGGGTGAAGCGCTGGGCCGGGTGAAAGATCTCTTCCCGTGCGGTTACTTACCTCGCACCGGGCCGCGCTCCTCCTCGGGTTCCTCGGCGGTCTCCGTTCCCCCGGCGATGCGGAGCTGAGACGCTCAGGTCAGGAGGTGGTGTGGGCCGCGGTCCGTACAGCTCCCGACTGAGAGAGCCGGAGCAGCGCACGCGGGGATGGGGAGCTGGGGGCGCGGGCATTATGCCTGAAGGTGAGAGCGGCGAGAGCGTGCTCTGGGGGGGGGAGCACCGGGAGAGCGGGTGAGCACCGGGAGAGAGGGTGCTCTGGGGGGGGGGAGCACCGGGGGAGAGGGAGCACCGGGAGAGCGGGTGAGCATCGGGAGAGAGGGTGCTCTGGGGGGAGGGGGGGAGAGAGGGTGCTCTGGGGGGAGGGGGGGAGGGGAGGGTGCTCTGGGGGGAGGGGGGGAGCACCGGGGGAGAGGGAGCACCGGGGGAGAGGGTGATGTTGAGGTCCCGCGGAGTGGTGATAGGCGGTAGTTCCGTTGTTGCGGGCCAGCGGCCAGGAAGGGGGGGGGGGCGGACAGAGGGTGAGGAGGGGGGGTGAGGGGCTCCGGAGCAGCATCGTGCGTTGGATGGTGGGGGGGTGGCTCCGGTGGGGGGGGGCTCCGGAGCAGCATCGTGCGGTGGATGGTGGGGGGGGGGGTGAGGGGCTCCGGAGCAGCATCGTGAGGTGGATGGTGGGGGGGGGGGGGGGTTGAGGTGCTCCGGAGGAGCATCGTGCGGTGGATGTATGGGTGAGGGGGGTGGGGTGGTTTTGGGTGTGCTCCGGGGATGTTCGGGTGAGGGGGGGGGGGTGTGATGGAGCATCGTGCGTTGTATGTTCAGCAGCGTGCGTTTGCTGTTCGTGTGAGGGGGGGGGGTGATGATGGAGCATCGTGCGTTGTATGTTTGGGTGAGGGGGGTTGGTGATGGGCTGCAGTAGCGGGAGAGCTGTGGCGTGCGTTTGTAGTGTGCATGAGGTTGGGGGGGGTGGTGGTGGAGGGGGGTGCATGAGGTTGGGGGGGTGGTGGTGGAGGGGGGTGCATGAGGTTGAGGGGGGTGGTGGTGGAGGGGGGTGCATGAGGTTGGGGGGGTGGTGGTGGAGGGGGGTGTTTGTAAGAGGCAGTGCGGTGAGTGTTAGGTGCTTAGAAGCATTCCCAAAGGTCACTGAGGGGTGGGACAATGTGGCAGTGGTGTTGGCCGAAGGCCAATGAGAGTCAGTGAGGGGTGGGACAGTGGGGTGAGGGGTGGGACAGTGTGGCAGTGGTGTTGGCCGAAGGCCAATGAGAGTCAGTGAGGGGTGGGACAGTGTGGTGAGGGGTGGGG
>NC_134489.1:1996310-2064073 GCF_040206685.1 Ascaphus truei
AACACAGGTTACTTTTTAAACTCGATTAATTTATAATTTTGTAAGGTGTGCGCCGTTACAGGTGTATTTGTCTTCTCACCCTGTGTTTGCACTGATTGCTATCAGAACCATTTGTTTCCCTACCTTTTTATTTAGCCACATTGGTTCAGACTTTTTTCTTTATATTTATTACCCAAGGGTATGCACTGATAAGGGTGCTTTCTAACAATGTTTTAAAGACTGGCCATTTACCGTCCACATTTTTCCTGCAAAAATGTCATCCCAGTGTATTCCTCCATTGATAAAAAAAAGACACTTTTAGAAAGGCATATTTGAAAAACATATATTTCAAATGAAACCATGTTATGATCACTGTTTCCCAAATGTTCCGAACGTGAATATTTAAGATTGCTTTTACATTGTTTGATATAAAATCCTGTAATGCCCCTCTCCTGGTTTGTTCCTAAATAATTTGTGTCTTATAATTGTCGTTTAGGACCCCCAAAAAAATGGTTTCCTTTAGTTGTAATGCTAATCTGCCATCCTTTTCTCCCTCCGCCGCCCACAGTCGTCCTCTGCTGGCTGACGTCCTCCTTCTCTCCCTCCGCCGCCGCTGCTGTCATCCTCCTCTTCCTCCCCCCCCAAACCTATCAGCCGGTTAATTTAAAAAAAATTCCCTGAGTACCCCGGGGCTTTTAAGGACCCGGTACATCACTAATTTTCATAATTCAAACTTAAAATGTTATTGGATCTTAATCTTTCCTCATAATAAATAAAGATAACTTTTTCAACATTTATTTATCTACTAATGATTCAACATTCAATATCCATGTGTGACAAAGTACTGTATGTGAACCTTAGCGTCAGTACCTGGTGACACTCCTTTGAGCTGCAATTACTGTAATTAAGATTTCCTGTAACTGCTGGTTAGTCTCTCACTTTGGTTTTGAGGAATCTTGCCTCATTCCTTCTTACAGAACATTGTTAACTCTGTGTCATTTGAGGTCTTCCTTGCATGAAAGCTTGCTTAAGGTCCTGCCACTAAATTTTGATGGGGTTTGGGTCCAGTCTTGGACTAGGTCATTCTAAAATGTGGACTTTCATCTTCTGCATCCCTTATTTTGTAGATCTGCTTGTATGTTTAGAATCATTGTCTTTCTGCATGACCCACTTTCGCTTCAGCTCACGGACAGATGGTCTGATATTCTCCTCTAGAATCTTCTGATACAATGCAAAATTCATGGCTTTGTCAATGATGGCAAGCCGTCCAGGTCCTGAGGCAGCAAAGCAGTCCCAAACAATCACACTCCCATCACTATACTTGACGGTTCAGGTGAGGTTCTTCTGTTCGAACGCAGTGCTTAGTTTTCGGCAAACATAACGTTTCTCAATGAGACCAAAAAGTTCTACCTTTAACTCGTCTGTCCAGAGAACATTGTTCCTGAAGTGTGGTGGATTATCTTTGTGCTCTTTGCCTAACTTCAGACGGGCAGCAATGTTCTTTTAGAGAGCAATGGCTTCCTCCTGGCTATCCTTCCATGAACACCATTCTTGTTCAGTGTTTTTCTTATAGTTAAGTTCAGAACACTCTCATTAGCCAAAGCGAGAGTGGCCGGCAGATTCTTGGATGTTCTCTGGGGTTCTTTGTGATTTCCTGGATGATTTGCTGGTTTGTTCTTGGAGAGATTTGGTAGGACGACCGCTCCTGGGTAGATTGACTGTGCTCTGCAAATGTCTCCATTGTACACTATCTGTCTGACATTGGATTGGTGGAGTCCCCAATCCTTAGAAATAGTTTTTTCAAACTCTTTCTAGACTGATGAGCATCAATAACTGCTTCTTGAGGTCCTCAGAGAATTCTTTTGATCATGGTGTCGTGATAATGTCATGAGCTACTAGGTTGTTTAATTCCCTTTGGTGCTCGAGGGGTTAATGAGCTACACTTGTTTAACCAAATACCAAATGCTGGGTTTGAAACTGATCAGGACTGTTTCTGTCTGCTCTGAATGTCAAAGTATTCTGTAGAAAGGGGTGGGCTTATGAGAATATTGTATCTAAGTCTGGGCCAGGTTGTTACTGGGCAGATCTGACTAGGGGCATGCTTGGATAGCATGTCAGACCTCATCCTCTGAACCAGTGCCTCTCTGGGAAAAATCCATAGCATGTGGTAATGTACTGTATAGATTTTCTGTTTTACCCCTTTTGTTTTAAGAAGCTGTTCTGCCTTATATTGTAATTGTATGTTTATTGTTTAATACCTTTTCTGTAATTCAAGCACTGTATTTTTATATATATATATATATATTAAACCATTTAATAAGTAACGCTTTGGGCTCTGAATGAACTTTGTGCACGCTGGAGAGAATAACTTACTAAATTCAGGCACACGTTACTACAACTGATTTGGTGGCAGTGGGCGGTTATGATGTGCAATTGAGTAGGGGTTAATGCTAACTCGCTGGTTCCTTGCAGAGGAGAAAGGGGGGTTGCTAGAGACGCCTTTGTGCATTAACCCTGGTTGCCTATATAAAGTCACAGGCTCACTGGTGTGCTTGTTCGTGGCGGTGGTATATGGGGACGGCTTGGGGGACAGATACAACTCATTTGAGGGACCCTTGAGGGGGTGAAGAGTGGGGCAGCTGGCGGGCGTCTGTATTACCCCTTGTCCCGTATACAGGTCGCGTGCTAGCAGGGGGACGTACGTGACACATGGCATGATGTTTTTCCACACACCTGTATGATGAAGACCAAACTCACAGTGTCTGATCTTTTTATAGGGTGGGGCCTCCCAAACTCATCCCTGAAGATCTACCTAACTATTTAAATACCTGATTATAATTATCCCCTTTAATTTAGCTAATAAAACCATGGTTTCACTTACTTTTCCACATACCCTGACTCTTAATTACTCATTGTTTGTCTAATTCATTCATCATTTTGTTTCAAAAGACATGGAATTGGTTAATATAAACCCTATTGTATAGTTTAGAAAATACTGGTTTTGATTCAAGAATGTTGTGATGGATAAACTATGGAAATTCTGTAATTATCATTGGGGTTCACAAACTTTCTCGTTGCTGTAGTTCTGCTGCTTTCTCCATTAGTAAAAGTGTTTTAGCTTCCTCAAGCTCGCGGGTTGTTTATAGCATATTCCTACAAACATTTTCTTTGTACTTTTACATCCACTTCTAATTTAAATCCAAAAGGTCTCTATTTTCATAATTCCCTTCATAAACATCTTCCCTTATAATAGTTTTTAAATCTGGTTTAACATATAAATATACTCCACCACATCTTCTATTTGCTCGAGCCCTCCCAAAAAGGGAATAATCCTCTAAATTAATTTCCCAATCAGGAGTTTCATCCCTCCATGGTTCAGTAATGCCTATGATATACTGCTCCCTTGTAGCTATCAATTCAAGCGCCCTCATTTTATCTGTCAGGCTTCTTACATTAGCAAGCATGCATTTTAATTTTTTTCCAAACAATAGCAGAGCACTGCAAAAAATGCCGGTGAGGAAGCTGGACAAAGGTAGCCATAGAAAAAAATGTATTAGGAATACAACATCCCTGCAGTCAGCTGATGCGTTTCATACTCCGCTATTTAGTTTTTCACCTGCATATTCCGGGCGGATTTGGCTGGAGCACGCACCCGACGGGGGCTCTCCGACTCTGCAACACCACTGAAGGGACTACGGAGAGTGAAGTACTTGAGTCTATGAATTCATCACCTTATCCTTACCCCAGTGCCCGTGTGACAGCAGGTTCATTCTGACGACTGCTTTGTGTGGGGGTTGTTCATCCCATTAGTGAGGGCTCAATGGTTGGGCTCGAACTGCGGGATTCCCTGAGGAAGTGACATTCCTAGTCACGAAATGCATAGGGTGGAGCTTGTTGCGTTCGTCAGCAGGAAGGAGGAGTTATCGGTACAGTAGTGACATCATCGGGTCTGACTCGAGTCGAGGCCGCGAGGAGAGGGAGAGGAGTGTGACGCTGACCCCCAGCTGCCAGCTCTGAACGCCTCATACCCATGCTGCAGACGGCATCTTTAAATCACGCGCCAAGACTAGAAACACTGTAAGTGTAAATTTATGGTCTGGCGTTTTTAAATAAATGCATCTCTTGTACCATGCTATGTTTTATTTCTATTCATTCATGGGTACATGGGTGTTGGAGACTTTGTGGATCCAGCTATCTGTTTGAAGCTAAAGACATCTTCCATTGCCTGAGACCTATCCACTTGCTGTAAGTAGGCATTTGACTTGTGCAACGATTCACTTTGTGGAGGCTACTGCGCAATGGTGATTTTTCTTTTTTACTGTATATCTTCAGAATTTCCAGTCCTTGAGGAGATCTTTTTGGGACCAATGACTACTTATTGGGACTGATCCAAATATGATTATCCAGGACTGGTACTATTGACTTTCTTGCACCAAGGACTTTTTGTTCTCTTTATTATTGCATTGTTGTACAAGTCATTTGGATCAATTTTTTTTTTATGTCCTTTTGGCTTCCATTCTATTAGCTGATTCACTAGTTGAAAGGAACCTTTCCTGTGCTAAAAGGGCTGGAGGCCTCGTGACTCGATACACAGATCTGCACCTTGCAGCAGACTCCCCCGGGAAGCTTTATCACGCACTGACAATGTTATCTCCGATTTGATGAATGTACAGGCCCGGAAAACGAAGGAAATGAAACGTAACACAAGCCAGGTTTCAAATTCCTTTGTCTTAGTTTATTAAGCATAGGGTAACGATTTTTATACAGAAAAAAGAATAGGTTTGGTTAGAGGCGTAACGTAGGTGTAACCTGGGTGTGGCTTGGGCGTGGCTTGGGTTAGAGGCGTAATTTAGGGGCAGGACATATTAGTAGCGGGATTTTGGGATGTAATTCTCCAATACAGGCACTGTCTGAATACATAGCTTATTCATTGTCTGGTATAAATAAACCTTGAATTTCTCTGGGAACTAAGTTTTACGATTTTACCTCTCTCAGAGAACCACTCTTATTGTTTACTGACTAAAACAGCAGGAAACTGACAACACAAAAAATATCTTAGCAAGATCCTGAGCAGGGAGGAAATGTAATTTGGCAGAAGCTGAATACATTTAGAAATTATATTTCAGCCAAAGGCTGACTACAGAATCTTAACAGGTTATGAACAGACAAAATGGATGGTTTAACACAAATGCAGTTTCTGTCCCTAACACTAGTCACTTAGGATTCATCAATTGTTTTGGGTTACCACCCAACTCTGTTTAATATTCACATTACTCACATTAATATTTAATATGTGTACTTAATCACTTTCGGTACATTAGGCACGACACCTTATTAGTTTTGTAGTAATAGGTAGAACGATTACAGTAGTTGTATATTATTAGTATTGGTGTTTATTCATTATACAAGCTGTGTCGATCTCCTATCATATTAGTTTATTTAAGCATCCCATGGACATCTACATTAATTATGGACTTTATTCTTAGTCATTTGTAGTCTCCTTAATATATCTATAGCATCGGCACTGGGGTTTTCCCGTTTTTTCATAAGGTTTTTTCCAGTCTGAGCTATTTTTATCTGCTCTGCCCCTACCTTTCTACATCAATTGGATTTAGTCTTTATTAATTTACTAGTATTATCTGTGTTTAATAAAGGTACATTTCTCAGTTCCCAAAATACCATTTTCCCCCACTCTACCTCCATGATACCTAGCTATTTCCCTTTTCCAATCTATTCTGTCTAGTCCATTATCTTTCTTGTCCCTCCCCCTCCTGTCCTAGTTTAAAATCTCCAACTTTCTTAACATCCCCCTATCACAGAATTTTCCCCTAACTTGGTTTAGGTGAAATTCATCCCTACTATAAAGATAGCACCTCTCAGAGAAGGACTCCCAGTGCTCTTAAAACCCCAAAATCTCCTCCATACACCATTTTTTTAGCAATGCATTAAACTCCCTAAGCTCCAACTGCCTCCCTGAGGTAGCGCGTGGCAATGGTAGTGTTTGAGAAAATTCGACCTTGCCTTAAGCTTGTGGACTAGATCCCTCAAATCATTTTTTTAGGACCCTCCAGCTTTCTCTTACTTTGTCATTGGTGTACCAAGACCTCTGGGTCAGTCCCAGCCCATTGTTATTGGTGCCAACAACCTGTCTACCCGATCCACAATGTGCTGAACTGGAGAACCCAGGAGACAAACTATTCGGTTCATGCAGTCACGGCAACAGATTGCCCTTCTCTACCCTCCTAATAATGGAGTCCCCTACCACCATAGTGGTGGTAGAGGAATCGGTCTCCCCCAGCCTTGCCATTCCTGCCCTGACACTCACAATATTTTCACTCAATCTGGCAAATCTATAGGGATGGGTCAGCTCAGGACTGGCGTTCCTCTCTCTTTTCCCCCTGCTTCCCTCTTCCTGATCCTCAGTCACAGCTCCTCACTTTGCACCACTAGTTCCAGCCAGGGCCTGTTCATTGAGCAATAAACTCCTTTCAAGATTGTTAACGTGTTTCAATGTTGCAAATTGCCTCTTTAGATCAGCAATCAGAGACTCTAAAGAGACAACCCACTCACACTTCCCACAGCGGTATGCTCCCCGGAACAGCTTCTCCACGTGTACATATGCGTGGCAAGATGTGCATTGAGTGGCATTCTCAATTCTGTTCATTGTTGCAACTATGGACTATTAAGTGCTAACAATTTACTGTATTTCAATATACCTTGTTTTACGCCTTCTTTGTTTCAACTCCTTCTGGTTCTAACTCCCCACTAAAAGACACATGCAATTTTACTCGCACAGCTCAATATACACAGCCTCTTATGATTCGTTACAAGCCTATGTTTAAAGACAGGTACACAACAATCCGGTGGGATAGATAGGTAAGCAATTAGCTAAACCACCCCCACTGCAATCTTTCAAACCAGGCAGAATTTTTTTTAAACAGACTCCCAATTCCCACACTATCAAAATAAATTAACCCACTGTACACTCTCTAAGCTCACCCACCAATGCAAGGAATACACACTACTTTCCTTCTGGTTCTAACTCCACACTACAATTTCACTTGCACAGCTCAATATACGCAGACAGTTAAATATAAAACAAATGGTAAACACTTAACTATGTCATCAATTGTTTTTAATTTTGACTCATAAATGGCATTGATCTAAAGCTTGTAAAAACATGGGTCTGGTTTTTATTTTATTTTAGACAAACATGAGAATAGTAACATTGTTTACTGAGAACAAAAAAAAATATTAAAAGCATTTTTTGTGTGTCCTTGTTTAGTAAAAATGGCATAACCTTTTTGACTAACGAGTATTAGCAGTCATCGGTAGTTACCACAGATCAATATGTAGAACTGATGAGGAATCGGTCTAATCACCCAGTTTTGGGAGATTATCTGGTATAGGAAATCACATTAAAATATACAGTTAGTATATGTGTACTCAAAAATTAAAGATACTTTCGGGTGCTGAATCTCAATGGTGAAATCCCATAGAAATTAAGCGAAAAGAATAGCACTCAAATATTTACTCATCCAACGTTTCAGTCCAACACAGCAGACCTTTCTCAAGACGACTCTTTTGGAGCGTTACTCTTTTCGCTTCACTTATTTAGGAAATCGTCCTACTAGCTTAATTTAACAGGGCTAATTGAGCACATTCTGAATGCTTCTAAGCAGGACCAAATACCTTCAGTATTTTAGGATTTGTTCAGGAGCCTGCATAGGAATTGTGTTATTCCAGGGATGGGTGCTGTATTGCAAATTTGCTCCCTGGTGCTGACTTGCTGCCCTGTGTTAGATTGCTCAATTATTTCTGAGGTTGTCCTGTCTTGCTCTTTAGAGCCTACCTTATAGCTGCCATGCAAGACTGCAGTTTAAAAAAAAAATTTGATTTGCTTGATAGAGAGGAATTGTATGTTCTAAATTAGTGCAAAAAGCGCTGGTGTCACAACAAAATAAATACAGTGAACCTTATAAGTCCCGTATGTGGAAGTCCAATAAGCTGCCTTGAAAAGTCAGACTGGCTGTCTGGCAACCAGTTTAGATCGCCGCCATTTTTTGAAACTTTTTTTTAAAATTATTATTTATTTATTTAATTAAGTGGCGCCCGGCCGGAGTCATCGCGGGCCGCACAGAGAGGCCAAGCGGGCCGCATGCGGCCCGCGGGCCGTATGTTGTGCAGCCCTGATGTAGTGTATACAGCTAAAAAAACAAAAAAAAAAGCTACTTGACTCCATTGAGTGGAAAAATTGAAATCCTACTTACAAGATGTAACTAGGACATAAGCCTTAGTTGGTGGAAATATCACTAGTGCTCCTGCTCCAGGGTCAGTCAGTGTAATTCCGTCTAACAGGTGGGCGTGTAGCTCTGACTCGTTGCCTACTCGTCCTCACCTGATGACATTACGACCAAAATTCCTCATGTACGGTGTCCGCGTTGTGGTACAATCCTACGCGTTTCTAGACTCAATATTGGGGTGTGTACTAGAGACTGTTAGAAGGCTATTTATGCCGTCCAGAAATTATTATTTGAGCAGTTTTTTTAACTATCTTCATATGGAAATACACTCCGTAGTGGCTCCATGGTGCACTGCCCTTCGTCATGTATTCATTAAGGCACTAGATAATTGATCATTCAGACATCGCTTTAACCTTTAACATGCAATGAGATGTTAACTTAAAAAAGCATATTACAAAGTCATATTGTGAGACAGATAACTCGTATATGAACAAGAAATTAGATCAGATATTGAAACACAGCATCTATAAACATAGCTTTCCATTAATCTAGCATTTCCAATAAATTTCTACATTGAGTCCATAGATTTTAAACCCAATGTATCCCTGCCAACATTAGGAATTATGTTAATATATTAAATGTCTTTATTTAGCTGTGAGATAATTACGTGGCAGATGTAAATAGTGACATCCCATATACCAAATATAAATCCATGATCTGGAATGAATAATATAATTTGAACATAGACTTAATCTGATATCCTAATTAGCATTTATATTTTTTTTTTATATAACTTTGGTTTTATTGGGTGAAATACATCTCACATGGTAACACCCTCCATTGTCTCCAAGTATATCACCATAATAAAAACTTTCATTTTTGTTTTATACAAACCTTCCAAAATTTTGACGAACTAGACTCACAAGACGAACAGGGGGGGGGAAGACATGCCCAATGGCTACTGGGGCAGGGAGGGGGGGGAAGGGAGGGCTGGGGGAGGGAAAGGAGGAGGGGGGGGGTGCTCCGAGGACGATCCAAATTGCCGCTGCTGTCAGGTGGGCTTCTTTTTTTTGTTTTTTTTGTTTGTGCTATATGTCGAGACGGGCTGCATATTATTGGAGCTTTTGGCCGCCACCTGCAGGATCCTGTCCCAGTCTTCGTCCTCTAAAGTCCCACGAGGTCCGCCTCCCACTGCCTCATGTATGAAAGTCTGGGTTGATCGTCCGTCTCCGGGCACACCACTTCCCTGTACATTCTAGACGTTAGTCCCCTTGTGTCCGTATCTCTGGAACAGAGCTGCTCAAAATTTGTTCTCCGAGGCCGAATAGGGGCTTCATTGTAGAAGGCCCTGATCTGGAGGTATCTAAAAAATTCCGTGTTAGGTAAATTTTTCTCTTCTCTAATATGATCAAATGTTTTTATGTGTAGTCTGCCCTCCAGATCTTTCAGACGGAGATATCCTGCTTGGATCCATTTTGAAAAGATCGTACTATCCATCCCTGGAGCAAAGTTTGGGTTCCCCCAGATAGGGGTCATTAGAGAGTGTAGGGACGTGAGATGGCATTTGAGCTTAACTGCGTCCCAGACCTTCAAGGAGCTAACCATGGTCCGCAGCGGTGTCTGCATTACGGCCCGACTTTTACGGGGCAGCCAAATTAGATTCTTAATATCTATTGGTGAGCAACATTCTTTTTCTAATGCTACCCACCGGCGGAGATTCGGGTCAGTGTGCCACTGCACAATCTGGCTCAGTTGCGCTGCTTTGTAGTAGGCGAACAGACATGGCACCCCCAACCCTCCTCTCAAGGTCGGCCTCCTCAAGATTGCTCTATTAATTCTCGGTTTTTTCCTATTCCAGATAAATTTTGTTATCAGGGACTGTAGCGAGAGGATATCTTCTCTTACCAGGGGGATCGGGAGGGCCTGGAAAAGGTACAGCACCCGTGGCAGGAGATTCATCTTAACACTGTGTATGCGGCCTATCCACGAGATACTGTACTCCGCCCATTTCCCGATATCCTCACGAAGAGTCCGAAACAGCCTGGGATAGTTAGCTTTGTATAAAGCCTTATATTCTTTTGTGATGTATACCCCTAAATATTTGATCATAGAGGGTTGCCACTTAAAATTGAAATTAAGATCGATTAGTTTTTCTACTTGTTTGGGTAAATTTATATTGAGGGCTTCCGATTTGGCCTGATTAATTTTGAACCCAGAAATTTGTCTAAAGGTCCCCAGAATTGAGAAGACGTTGGGCAGGGAGGTGAGAGGTTGTGACAATGTCAGGATCACATCATCTGCGTAGAGCGCCACTTTGTGTGATTGCCCTTTTACAGCTATGCCCGTAACATCCGGGTTGTTTCTGATATGTGCCGCCAAGGGTTCCACGCATAGGGCGAACAACAAGGGGGACAACGGGCATCCCTGGCGCGTGCCACTCTTAATTAGGAATTGCTCGGATGAGAAACCCTGATGCCGTACCCTTGCCACTGGCCCCTCGTAGAGTGCCATAATGGCCTCCAAGAGGCGTCCCTCAAAGCCGAACGCTCCAAGCGTCTTCCTCAGATAGGGCCAATCGATTCTATCGAAGGCTTTTTCAGCGTCCAGACTCAATACCATTGACTGGATGTTTTGTTTCTGTGCCAAATCTATCAGATCTATTATCCGTCTGGTATTGTCTGCCGCTTGCCTTCCTCCGATAAACCCCACCTGATCCGGATGAACTAACCTGGGCAGGACGGTACCCACTCTATTGGCTATTAATTTGGAGAAAATTTTGATATCCGTGTTAATCAAAGAGATGGGCCGGTAGCTCTTGCAGTCTGCCGGGTCCTTACCAGGTTTATGGATCAGGGAGATTGACGCCTGAAGCATCTGGGCTGGGAATGAGGCCCCATGTAGTATGGAGTTAAAGAGCTTCAATAGGTGTGGGGCTAATTTTTTCAAAAAATTTTTGTAGTATAAGTTGGAGAAGCCGTCTGGCCCGGGCGCCTTGGCCGGTTTAAGTGACTTTACAACTTCCGTTAACTCTTCTAAAGAGAAGTCTGACTGTAACGCTTCTTTCTCCACCCTGCTCTGTGTCGGCAATTTGGCTTCTTTTAAGAATTCCCCTAGAATTTCCCTCGTCTTTTGATTGTGTATGACCTTACCTCCATCGTACAGTGTCTCGTAGTAGCTTTTGAATTCCGCCACGATCCGCTCAGGATTGGAGGTGAGGTCCCCCCCTTGTGTGCGTATAGTTTGTATGTGGTAACTAGGGATTTTGTTTTTCAATTTATTTGCCAATAGGGTGTCTGGTTTGTTCGCCTTTTCAAAGTACCTACGCCTGGACCAGCTCATCTCCTTTTCTACCTGGGAGGCTAGCTTGATGTTCAATTGCTGTTTGATATCTGCTAAAGCTCGCAGCGTGTCCGTGTTTCTATATACTTTATGCGCCTTTGATAGGGTCGCCAGCTTGTCCTGTAGGACCTTGATTTGTTTCTCTAGATCCCTCCTGCGCCTAGCAGCTAGGCACATGAGGGATCCTCTGAGCGTTGCCTTATGGGCCTCCCACAGGGTAGTGTTGGACGAGACACTCCCTACGTTCTCAGCAAAGAAGTCTGTGATTCTGTCTCCTATCTCTCTCTGTATGTCTGGGATTTTGAGCAGTAATTCATTAAGCCTCCAATTTGCTCCAGGCCTGGCCCTCAGATCTAGTGAGCACCGCAGCTCAATGGGTGCGTGGTCGGACCACGAAATATCGTGGATCCCAGTGTGGGAGACCACCGGAACCAATCTATTAGATACAAGGAAGTAGTCCAGCCGGCTGTATCGGTTGTGGGGGTGAGAGAAAAAGGTGTAGTCTCTACCTCTGGGGTGCTGTTCCCGCCATATGTCTACTAATTGGCACTCTTTTAACCCCTGTGTGATTTGCCGGATGTCCATCTTAGGGGGGGCATCCGTAGACGTGCATCTGTCTAGTTTGGGATTTAGGGTCCTGTTTAGATCTCCTGCTATTATCATCTTTCCCTTAGCCTCCCTGTGTAGCTTTCCAAAGAAGAGGGAGAAGAAATCCACCGAGGCTTCGCAAGGTGCATAGACCGATGCTAGCGTAAGCGGGTTTCCTTGCAGTGACCCTACTAAAATTAAGAATCTGCCCTCTCTATCTACCACCTTCTTCTCAACTAGAAAATCTAACCTGTTATGTATCGCTATTGCAACCCCTCTTTTTTTTACTTGTGCGGATGCCAGGTGTACAACTCTGAAATCTTTGTCCCAGAACTTTGGAAAGCTATCTCTAGAGAAATGCGTTTCCTGGAGGAACAGGATATCGGCCCTGAGACGTTTGTAGTCCCGCAAGGCCAGCTTGCGTTTTGCTGGGCCGTTGAACCCCTTCACATTGTGAGATATGCATCTGACCTCATTACTCATCATGTTTTATTGATGACCTGATTCTGTCGGTGACTTCTTGCGCCCTTCGGGGCCCTCCGGGAGGTGCATGGATTTCAGTTTCAGCAACCCTCTTTGCGGAGCGTCTCCTCATCTGCCTCTTGATGGGTGGGTAGGGTACGTGAAAAGGGAGAGTGGTACAGAGGGAAAAAACATTAGGGGAGGATACATACAAATCAAAACACTCAAACATATATATGTTTATACACATGTAACTGATACCGGAACCAGGCCTTCCCTGACCTGCTTCCCGCATCACTGCCTTTCGGATTGAGGACCTGGCGAGTCCCGGACCCTGCCCCCCTCCCTCTCTCCGAAGGTCTTTAGGTGGTTCTGGGAGACCCCTCCCCATCACCCCCTGCTTGAGGCTTATGCCGACTTCGGGGTAGACCAGCCGGTTCCCACCCCGTGTCCGCGCATCTCATACACCCTAACTGATAAATGGGGATATATCCCCTAACTTGTCAACTGCACAACTTGGCCTAATGTGCCTGTGTTTGCCACTCCGACTTTTAAGAATCACTTCTCTATCCTGTTGCCCCTTGCCTCTCTCTCCGAGTCGCCAGCTATGTTCTTCAGGTTCCCAGCTTACTAAACTTAACCCCGCTTCGCTCTGACCTTGCAACCTCTAACCTATCTGTCTACTTCCTCCAGCCTGCTTCCAACTTTCCTTAGCTTCTACGTCCTCATTCTTCTCCCCCGTGACCTCTCCGCCCCCCATCTCTTGCTCCCTTCTCTATCTCTTATACCTTTGTTTTTTGTTTCTCTCCCATATGTTCTCTCACTCTGCCTGTCCCCCTCTCCCCCTTACTTTCGCCCTCTTTTTTCTCCTACTTATTATTTCCGCCTTCCTTGCTCCTATATCTAGTCTATATCCTACGTCCCTGAGCCCCTCTCGGTTACTTCTTGTTATTACTATTCCTGCCGCTCCCTTCTTCTACCATGTAGCCGTCTCTCTGCTTAGTTTACCCCCTTTCCCTGGGCCTTTAAGTCCCCTATATAGTATCCCCCCTCCTGTATCGAGTGGGAGGCTTCCGCCGCCATCTACAGTTCGTTCGCGTCTTCCGGCGCGGTGCGTCTCTGTCTGATGACGTCATCTGGATCCTTTGCCACCTCCAAGATGGCGCCCGTCACTGTGCTTCCGCCCTCGGCTGTCCGCTGGTTTCCTGTTTCCTGTGACCGGACGCCATCTTGAGGGGAGCTCCGCCGAGAAGAGGAGGTGTGTCGCGCTGCTTCTTCCCGCCTTAGGAGAGCCTCTGCGTCTCACGCTGGAACTCACCATGCTCCGGCCTCAGCGCCATCTTTTGCTGACTGGAGGTAAGTCCGTTTACTTTTTTTTTTTTTCCCCAGGGATTCCGCTGCCCATCTGAGTATCCTGGGTCGGTCACCCCCCGTTCCAGGGCGGACGTGATCTTCTTGTTTCTACCCTGATCGAGCCATTTGTTGAGGGCGCGTGTGTTTGACCCGTCCGGGTCCGAGGCATAACTGGGCGACTCCAGTCTGGTAAATGGCTGGTTTACCCCCCCCTCCGGTTAGTGTGTCCAGGGGGCAGGCAGATAACAGGCAGTGGGGTTGGATAGTCTGTGACAGCCTAATAACTTTAAAACTGCGCAACTGTGCGCTAATGTGGGAGGACCGGTGCCCTCATTCAGCGTTTCTTCCCTTTTGTCTGCGGGGAACCAGGCCCTCCACTCCATTCCGGCTCTAACACATCTGCCTCCTCCGTTGGGGGAGCCGGGGCACCCTTGAGGCCCAGTTTGTCCAGGAATTCCGGGCCGTCTGCGGGATCTTTTATGTGGAGTGCCCTCCCGTTCTTGGTCACCTGCAACCCGAACGGGAAGGTCCACCTGTACCGCACATTTTGCTCCCTGAGGGCCCTTGTAATGGGGAACAGGCTGCGGCGCCTGAGAAGCGTGGCTGGGGATAGATCTTGGAAGATCAGCATCCTGTTCCCCTCAAAGTCCACAGATGGCAGGGGCCTCGTCAGTCGTAGGATAGCTTCCTTCGTGGTGAAGTAGTGTAACCTAATTATGATGTCTCTGGGCTGCTCCTTGTGTACTGGACGAGCCCGGAGGGCTCTATGGCATCTGTCCATTGCCCGGGCCTCCTTGTTTAGGTCGGGGAGAAGGGTCTCAATCCAACGGGTGACATAGTCATTACAATCCTCTATCTCCTCTGAGACTCCTCGGATCCGTAAATTGTTCCTTCTATCCCGGTTCTCAGTGTCTTCCTGTCTCTCCCGCAGCTCGTCAATTTGTTTCTGTAGGTCCCCTGATTTTTTGTCAGTCCTTTGCACTGCCTTTATGGTCTGGTCCACCTTCCGTTCCAGGTCGTCAGTTCTGGTGCCCAGCTTCCCCACCTCCCGTTTGACTTCTTTTATGTCAGCTTGCAGGAGCGATTTGAGGTCATTATATAACCTCTCAAAATCGCACCTTCTAACTGGTAATTGTGCTTGGTCGTTGGGGGAACCGTCCTCGCCTTCCGATTCATTATCTGTGCCGGGGTTTGAAGTTGGCGCCATTTCCTCCCTGCTCCCGCTTGTGCTAGCGCCGCCGAAGTAATTCCTTACATCGGCCGTTTTCGGTTTCTTCTGCGCCCCCGGTTTCTTCGGTGCCATCCTGGGGTGTTCAGACAGGCTGCTCGCACTGATTTTTTCTAAGATCTTTATTCTTTGGGTGTTTTTAAGTTGTTTTAAGTGACGCGCGGCACGGAGCTAGATTCCTATGCTGCCATCTCCGTTGCCGTCGCGCATGCGCCTCAGCATTTATATTTTTATTGAGGATGTCAAAAAATAGTCAGTATTTGAATTGGCACTAATGTTTTTAATAAGAATAACAATGGAAGTAGTCATTATTTATTCTAAATAATTGCAATTTTGAAACAATTTTTAGTTGATTAATATATCTTGAATATTTACTAGATATTTTTTATTTTAATTTTATTGTTTCATTTTAATATG
Source organism: Ascaphus truei (assembly GCF_040206685.1). Lineage (NCBI taxonomy): Eukaryota > Metazoa > Chordata > Amphibia > Anura > Ascaphidae > Ascaphus > Ascaphus truei. The sequence continues at coordinate 2,011,920 of NC_134489.1, forward strand.
TTAGAATACTTTTAATATTAATATTTGGTAGTATAATATATATAGAGGAACCTTAGTTTCACATAAAAAAAGCTCTTACATATGAAAATTACATAGTTACATAGTAGATGAGGTTGAAAAAAGACGTACGTCCATCAAGTTCAACCTATGCTTAATTTAGACAACAGATACTTTATTCTATATCTATACTTACTTATTGATCCAGAGGAAGGCAAACAAAAAACCCCATTAAGGGGAAAAATTAATTCCTTCCTGACTCCAAGAATTGGCAATCGGATTAATCCCTGGATCAACATTCTGTCCTTGTATACATATTTGGTATATCCCTTTCCCATCTAAAAAGATGTCCAACCTTTTTTTGAACAAATCTATTGTATCTGCCATCACAGTCTCCATGGGTAATGAATTCCACATTTTAACTGCCCTTACTGTAAAGAACCCTTTCCTTTGTTGCTGGTGAAATTTCCTTTCCTCCAACCTTAAGGGATGGCCCAAGTCCTTTGTACTGCCCGTGGGATGAATAGTTCAATAGAAATTAGTAGCTGTTCATTAACTCCTTACTTCAGAAATGCGGCCAAATCAAATTCGACGTTGAGTCCTTGGGGTGTCAACGTTTTTAATTCAAAAATCCAATAGCATTCTCTTCGTGAAATTTGATTTAGCCTGTCACCTCCCCTCCAGCATGCTATGGGGCACTCGATGGCATGACAGTTAAGTCCCTCCGGACTTTGTGCATGTTTTGTTTTAAAATGGTTAGACACATTGACTAGTCAGTCCTTTTTTTATATTGTTTATATGTTCACCCAAACGTCTTTGTAAAGGTCTGCTCGTGTGGCCCACATATTGTAGGTCGCACGGGCATTCAAGCAGATACGCCACATATTTACTGTGGCAATTGACAAGTGATTAGATTTTATACTCTTTACCAGTAATATTTGATTTAAACTTTTTGACTTTGATGCTATACTTACAAGCTACACACTTTGCACAAGTGTAGTATCCCTTGATGTTATGTTGGTCTAAACTAGTCGAATTGATTAAAGGGCAGCTGGGGGATAATCTTGTTTTTAGATTATTCGCCCTTCTGAAATAAATTTCAGGTTTTTCTTTTAAATGATCTCTTAGATGTACATCTTTCCTGAGCAAACCCCAATATTTGTGATATGTCCCGATGATCTGTGGTGCCATTGAGCTGTACTATGTAACAAATGCCACTGTATCACTAATTTTGGGTTTGTTCTCATCTGATTTATATTCCAAAAGTGTTGCTCTAGTCATCTCGCGCACCTTCTGTATACTTTCATCAAGCATTGCTCGATTATAATCTCTATCTAGGAATTTTTGTTTCAATGATTCTGCTTGTTCTTTAAAGACATCTGGGTTCGAACAATTTTTTCTGAGTCTTACCATCTGTCCTCGGGGGATGTTTTTCACCCAGTTTGGATTATGGTGACTGCTGTATTAGAGGTAGTTGTAAGCTTGAACCTCTTTATAAAAAGTTTTAGTTTGTAAGGAGTTGTTTTCTACATATATCTGGAGATCAAGAAATTCTAACGTCGCCTTACTACAGTATGCTTGAATGTGAAATGTGGGTTCCTATTATTAGCATTCAAATACATTTTAAACTGTTCTAGCTCATGGGAAGTGCCCTTCCAAATGAAAATTACATCATCTATGTAGCGCCGCCAGAGCACCAGATTTGCTCCCAGTGGACAATTGGACTAGATCATGTCGTCCTCCCATATGCCCATGAACAAATTGGCATAACTGAGAGCAAATCAAGACAAGTTTCAAAGGAATTTATTTAACTCTGCTATCCAAGCGCCAGAAAGGGCTGCTTTCTATAGAGAGGAATTGTCAACATTTTCTAGTTATGGGTTTGGGGTTTTCCCTTTCTTTTTACAGTTTGAAATTGTGCCTGAAGATGATCCTCACAATTCCATTGTAGCAAGTTCGGCGTATGCATGTCATTCAATCCTCCTTAAGACTATTAGTACAGCCCGGTAAGTAGAAGCTTTGTTTTGGTCTGTTTTTGTATTGATCCCAGACAACTAAATAGCTTAGTACAATATTTCTAATAAACTGTAGATTTTTTTAATGTAATGCGTTCTTTGTTTCCTTGGTTAAGAAGTACAGTAACATCTAGCAACATTAATGTTTATTTCAGATGACTGTTAAAGAGATATTGACTTGTAATGCATATTTATTTCTAGTCAATTTGATCAGCTTCTTTACCTAAGCATGACAGAAAAACTACCAAATGTTCAATGGATAATATATTATGATATAAAACATCTTTATGTAGTTATTTGTTTATTTGTTCTGTGGAGCACCCACATCTGCCCACAATGATACATGCATATGGTTTCACTATGCGCCTTTAAAAAAAAAAATGTTTTGTCTTCAGCCTAAGTCCATGGTGACTTCAGCAGTGTGGAGGCGCGCTGAGGCTGAGGGAAAGCAGGTGGTTTCCCTGGCCTTAGTTCGCATGCCGTCGGGGGGCGGGCCAGTGACGTCACGGAGCTCACGTGACTGGCCCTGCGGTCCCGTGACGCTTAAACTAAAAAAAATTTAAGAGCTACGCCTGTGGAAGTGTGTGCGAGCCCCTGCTAAAGCCGCTCTCATTGCAGCTGTATGGGGCTCACTGACAAGCGTCAGCACGCCTCTGCACGGGTCAGCGGATAAGCACTGACCATGGACTCAGCCTAAGGCTTTTATTATACTAAGCGAATGCGCGGCTATGAAAGATACCTGTCTCCCTATGACAGTGTATCCACTGCCAATGCGCACGGCAGACAACGTTAGCGTGGCAACTTGGTGGAAATACAAAGACATTTGTATTTTCGAGTGGCAGACGTGACACTGTGAGCCAATCACAGGGAGGCCTATCCTTGTGACATGGCCACGCCTCCTAAGCACATGCGTCATAGCTTTGCCTGTACACACTATGCGTACGCCACGTGCACGCGCTTACCATAATACATGCCTAATGTGGTGTAACGTTACGGACTGCAAAACAGGATATGGATCCATGGGGCAGAGGTAGGGAGTAATACACCAACGTTGGCTTCGGATCAGAGGCCTGGGATGCAGGGGTAGTCAGGTCCAGTTCTGGGGTCGAGGCAGGTAGCAGGCAGGGCTAGTCAGGTCCAAGCAGGAGTTAAAAAACAGACAGGCAATCCCTGGAACAAAGGCAGAGTTCAAGCAGGAACATGAGCAAAGACAGAGAGCAACTGCCTGCTATTTAAAGGCCAGAAGCAGCTGCAGGCAACAGAGGACCAGAGAGAGGCTGACTTCATGTCAGCAGCAGGTGGTTCAATATATGACGTGGTCCGTCGGCCATCTTGGCATCCAGAGAGATCCCTTATAGATGGGACATGAACAGCATTATGATGTTGGAGCAACATTATTGATGACATCAGGGGAGATTATATTTCTTAGGAAATAGTCATCCTGCTAGGTTGGCATACAAACATGGAAGTGCAGAACATCCAAGGATGCTCTGGAGGTTAGGGTCTGAGCCAGTTCTGCCCTTTAAGCATATTCTGAAATGAGTGGGGCTCTACTGTTTTTACTAGTCATTAAGATGATGGCTCTCTGAGCGTAGCGTCTTAACCCTGTACTTACCTTTCAGATTAAGATGACTTTATAACCCTCCTCCTCTCCTCACCCCATTCTTCATTTGTCTTATTTATCTGCTTCTCACATTCTAAGAACTTGAATAAGGAACCAGGTGGTGTTACTACTGTGTATGTGGATGGCTCAAGCGCCCCTAACAGGTCCGGTTTTCAGGATATCCCAGCTTCAGCACAGGTGCTCAATCAGAGGCTCAGTCAAACACTGAGCCTCTGATCGAGCCACCTGTGCTGAAGCAGGAACTGATTGAGCCACCTGTGCTGAAGATGGGATATCATAAAACCTGACCTATTGGATGGGGGACTTGATGACTGAAGTTGAGCACCCCTGACCTAAACCACGAGATAAATTATGTAGATATGGGGACCTAAAATTGGAATTAAAAATTGAACATATCTAGTGTTCAGGAAAAAGAAGCACATTTTATTTACAAAGCCATTGGTGCAATGATTCTAAATAAAAGGATCCTTCACCAAAGCTAGTTGCTCCAGTTTTGAGGATAGCATGTAAGACAGCTGTTTCTTTTTAAAAGATAGTGATTCCTTCATGAGGTCATGAAATTATTGGTAGAGAATCTTAAAACATCTATTGTGACCATGTAACCAGCAAACAAGCCATTAGTAGACATACAGTAGCTTAGTTGAAGGAGCTTGAATGGCTTGGGTAGCAAACCAAGGATAAAGCCTTCAGAATTTTGTGATGAGATCGAATTAAACAAGATATTAAATACATGTTAAAATTAATTTCATAATGTTTTGCTTAAACTATACAGCACTCTGCGTGGTTGTTTTCAAACTTTCTATGTCCAGATGTGGCTTTAAAAAGTACACTTATCATTCTGGAAGAAGGAAAATCTACTTACTACAAGATATGAGAAACAAGGATGTTTCTACCAGAGCTTTCAAATGCCATGACAGTTATTTAGAGAAGTAAACTATTATAAAAATGTTATACCTTGGACTAAATGTAACAATGTATTTTTAAATAGATAATGAGTATGTGAGAACCTTGTCATTAGATAACCAGCTAGATGTTTTTGTTCAGACAATTAAGACAAAGCCCACTGCACACAATGGTAGTCCCACTTTGGGATTTAGTCCTGTTTCTGAATTTTCTTATGAAATCTTGGATCAAAATACCGCATTAGTGGGTTATTCAAATTATCTCACATTGTTATGCAATTACCTTTCACAGTATGTGCGTGTCACGGGAGACCAGGCAGTTTACACCTTTTTTTACCAGGATCATTCATTGCGCAAAACAAGATAAAGAAATAAATTGTAGTTTATTCGCTTAAATAGTCATACACAGTGAAACACAAAATACAGACGAAAAGCACACTTACTGGGGGTCGAAAATTAGACTGTTGTAGGTGCAGGGAACTCTAAATAAGTTTTCCCCTGACCAGAACTTAGCCCGAAATCCTCTGTTTCCCAAACCGGCGTGAAGTTCCACACATCACCGCTCCCTGCCGCGACCGCTACATTCGATTATTAGAACTTGACCGCAAAAAGTGGGACTTAGCATATATTTCCGGGCAGACTTTTCTGAAGCCGGTGCTCTGCTATTCGCGCAAGAGCAATTTTGAAAAGCCCGCCCGCACTTCTGGCGCTGAGAATCTCAAACCTGATTGGCTTAGAGGTTTCTTATTGTATTTTGAGCTCCGTTCACAAAATACTACAGCCAATCAGCGCGTGGGAACTTTTTCAGTAGCCAATCAGTGCCAAGCCCATCTAGAAAGCCGGGTCAGCGGGAAATCTGAAATTGCCAAGGGACATGCACAAGCTTGCCACCTCCGTCCCTGGCTATCTCATGCCACCCTCTGGGTCCGGCTCCTCCAGGTCTGGAAGAACAAATGGCAGCCTGGACGACTGCCATTGTTCCCAGGACGTGGGTACTTGAGCCCTTTCCTGCTACCCAAATGTCTTTCACACCTCTGGCATCCTCTGGCTACTTTAAATTCTGATGTCCACTAGACTTACAGGCACCAACTTGGTAGCCCTGACAGTCTATGGGGCATCGGTTTCGAAAGTCCCAGCTCATATACTGTACAGTGCACAACAGTACATAACACTTATTACAGTATTAAATAAAATACACTTGTAATACTTGTCTAAGTCTCTGCGTATGGGGAATAGAATATAAAGCTGCATTTTTTATTTCTACTAGTCTTTATTCCCCACACACTATCTTTAGACTAAGACTGGACTCTGAGAGTCCCCTCGCAAGTTTATCTACAGTTGGAGCAACCATGAACCCCAATATAGGTTCTGGGCTACCTGTGCCTGTTCTGTGTGATTTCTATTATTATTATTAAGGATTGGATTTTGGACACTTACGTGTACTAGTTCTGGAGCACTGGTTGTAGGAATACTGTCCTACGTTTTCTTGGTACTCATTAATATATTTAGTAGATTTAGGGTATTGGCAAAAGGAACATCTACCGCAAGTGAAAAAAACCTTTAGGAATCCCTTGTATACCTTTATGACTATCACCAAATCTAAACAGACTAGGCGAAAGATAGCCCACTAATGTTCTAGCTTTTCTAAAGGCAAATTTCGGGCCTTGTTGTACAATAGATTAAATATCCTTGTCCAGAGACAAAATATTCCAATGTTTATAGATAATAGCTCTTATCTGTCGTACCTGACGATTAAAGGTAGTAATAAACATTGGACAATAAACATCCTCTCACATATAGTCTTGATCTTGTTCTACATCTAGTACACTCCTGCATTTATTGTAAAAAATCTAATCTATTCAGAGTATCTGCATGCAAAAAGGCATCTCTAACATCCTGTGGTGAATACCCCCTTTCGATGAAATGTCTAGTCATTTCCTTAGATTGAATCTTCACTTGAACACAATCTTTTTAATCTAATGAACTGTGCCTTGGGGATGCCCTTTATAAGAGATTTAGGGTGACAACTCTGGGCACACAAAAGAGAATTACGGTAATGTTCTTATCTATAGATGTCAAATTGAATAGATTTATCAACGTCAATATATAATGTGAGATCTAAGTAGTTTACATGGTGCATGTTGTGCTCAAACGTGAAACGTAAATTCAAATCATTGGTATTTAAATACTCAATAAATGAAAAAAGTTATTTATCATCCCCATCCCACACCAACATCAAATCGTCAATGTAGCGTCTATAAAATATGTGTTTCCGATATAAATTAGAATCGTGATAAATGTGCTTTAACTCCCATAACCCCATAAATAAGTTAGCATACTAGGGTGCAAAAGAAGTCCCCATAACCGTGTCCAATTGTTGTAACTAGAAATGTGAATCAAATAAAAAATAATTATGGGTGATGAGAAAAGTAATAGATTCTAATAGAAAAGTGCAATGTGAGATAGCCAAATCAGATAAATCCAAAAAATGACTATTAGCTAAGAGACCGTGTCTATGTTCGATAATCAAATACAGAGAGGTCACGTCTAAAGGGACCCATCTGTATTGATTATTCCACTGGACATCTTGTAAGGATACAACCAGGTCTGCAGGATCCCGAATAAAGGATGGCAGTTTCCATACTAAAGGCTGTAAGAAGCCATCCACATACCGCGATAACCCATCTCCCAAAGATCCAATACTCGCAACAATTGGGCGACCCGGGGGGTCGACCAGCGATTTATGGATCTTTGGGAGATGGTGGAATACCGAAATCACGGGATGTGGATGGCTCAGAAATTCACATTCCTTTGTACCAAGTACACATAGAATTTTACCCAGAGAGATCAATTGATGTAATTCATCTACAAAGATAGTAGGATCACTTTTTAAACGGAGATAGGTATTGGAATTGTCAAGCGGTCTAAGGGCTTCTTGTCTATATTTGACAGCTTAAAGTATAACAGGGGCACCACCTTTATCGGCTTTTTTAATAACTATTGTATGGTCATTCTTAGGTACATCCAATTGTTGGACTTCTGACACTGTTACATTATTTGAACGACAGTGTGAACATGAAAATCCACTGGCTAACACTCTTAAATAGCGTTCCACTAAATCTTTCGAAAGTAGTGATATAGGGACCCCTGTTTGTTTGCGCAAAACACTGATTTTGGTTGTAAACCTGAGTCCTGATACCCAAGAAAGGGTTGCACATTGATATTCATAGACTCTCCTTGTTCTTCTAAGAGACCATTCATATCAGATAGAAATTATTGATCTTGAAATGTATATGAGAATGGTAAAGGGTTATTATCTCTTGATTGTTCATCAATTGATACTTGAGTCCTCTGTATTGGTGCATCCCCCATATTCGAAAGTCCAGGAGACCCTGTATTCTTGGAACAAAATAATTTCTTAAGAGCTAATTTTCTGGTAAACTTCTGTAAGTCAATTACAGTGTGAAATAGTTGAAAGTCCTATTCTGGGACAAAACCTGCACCCTTATTAAGTAAGGAAAGTTGATCTGTAGAGAGTTGTAAATGAGAAAGATTAATCACATCATTGGGTAAAGCACTTAAAAGTACTTCCGTTTGTTTCTTCCTCGCTGCTCCCCGTTTCCTCTAAGATCTTCTGGTCCTGACTCGTTTTTTGACCCAGTATGGAAAGAAGGCTTTTCGAACACTTTATCTCTATCAGAGCCTAAAAATGCTGATTGTCTAGAAAAAGCTCCTTCAATTCTAGCATATCTTCCAGAATTATCAGTATGGTCAAACGAACCAGAATGGGAGCGAGATTCTGACTCAGACACATCTGAATCAAAACTGGAAGTCTCAACTTGTCTCGATTTTAGTATAGATTTTTTTTAGGGGTTCCAGAGTCTCTATTCTTCTGAGGGGCTTTAGGTTTCTTTGGTGTTCTACTAGCTAGAAATTCCTAGTAGGGGTTGATTTCTGCCAACAATAAACATGTCCTTTAAGGTAATCTTGGCGGTCACGCTCAAATTTTGTTTGTTTCTTTGCCATGATAGTTTTTTCAATGGCTTTCACATTCTGCAGCAAAATTTTATAATTTTTAATAAACTGTTCCATTTCTTCAAATGATTTACATTTTGCCTGAAAATTATTTATCTCAATCAGTAGAGTAGCTTTCTCAGCCACCTTTTGTTGTATAATCCACTCCATCAGTCGAATAGAATAATTGTCCAAGACCTTAATCCAGTCTTCCACCAATTGTTTAATTGTAAAGCCAAAAGTGGATACCTTTTTGACACGTAGACCTCTAGGAATCCTATGCGATTTAATATTATTCTCTAGGGTTGTTATGTCCCACCATAACCATGTGATGTTTTGAATTAATAATTTCTCCAGTTTCAAAAAGTGATCTATAAGATCAGATGGTTCATCGCATGTAATTACACTATCCACATTAAAGACTTGTTAAGCCTTTTTCAGTCTTTTTGAATTATCATTACACTCATAAACATATATTTTATGCTCTGTCTCTAAAGGCTGCACCTCAATTTTATTTTCATCCATGGTGTACTGCGCAAAAAATACTTACTAGGGAAAATATTTATACAAATCTCTCAGAAATCAATCTAAATCATTGCTTGAAGCGCCCGTATCCTCAGGAATAATAATAATATAATAATATATTATAAAAATATGTATATGGATCCAAAAGCCGAAAAATAGCTGTTTGGTCAACATAGGGTAATAGGGTAAATGCAAAATCAATTAGCACAAGTCTTGTATAAGCACAAACCGTTTTGAGCTCCTGGAATATATAGTGAATCACAGGAGAAACGTAGGATAATAATCCCACAACCAGTGCTCGAGAGCTAGTTCAGCATAGTAGAATATAAAATCCTTAGTACTGCAGCTCCTTATTGGTTATGTGTCTCCTCATCCATTAACGATCAGGTGTGTAATTGTAGTGCACACGAATGGGGATTGTTTAAGATGATCCAATCATAGAGCAGACAGTGCTTTATAGAGGAGCACAGAGACGCTTTACCACTTACTCTTTTACAAAGTCCCGAACGGGATGAAACGCGTCAGTGTGTTTTGGTACTTAAAGATGTTCGTTTTTCATTAAATAAGCCCTTTTTTTCTATTAGCTGTGTTTGGCTACTTTTTTGCTGTGCACCGCTTTTTGCCTTGGAATTTCTTATACGATTGATTCAGCATGCAGTACACCACCTTTGCAGATGGAATACAGACGTCTTGTGCTTCTTACCAGTGGATTCTACCCACGGGCAGACGAGCACACTGGTCTCGGCTTGACAGCAGATACTTTTGTGGGGGTAGTGGGCTGGGGGTTATGTTTGGAGTAAGCCGGGTTGTTCCTTGTTAGGACTTTTGGCTATTCCTTCCTATATCCTAGTTATTACCCCTCCCCTAACCTGCATAATAGTCCGCTTTGCTTATAGACCAAGCTTTATGACGTGCCTTCACCTGTCTGGTTCATATAGGTCATAGACCTTTACTACTAAGGATTATATATTCTACTATGCTGAACTAGCTCTCAAGCACTGCTTGTGGGAATATTATCCTACGTTTCTCCTGTAAAATAAATAACATTAAATAAAACATATATACTGTATACAAATATAAATGCAATCACAGTGAATCAGACAGCAGAGCATGACCACAAAGGAATATCTATAGAAACAAAGCAAAACCTAGATAATCGTTGAGGACTGTTGCCATAATTGCCATGCAACAGTCATACCATTACTCAAAAACAGCAAGCTTGACCCTACCTGTCTTTCTAACTATCGACCTGTCTCCCTCCTGCCTTTTGCCTCTAAACTCCTTGAACGTCTTGTATTCTCTCGCTTGCTCCATTTTCTCAACACCTATTCTCTCCTAGACCCTCTACAATCTGGCTTCCGCACTGCTCACTCCACGGAAACAGCTCTCACTAAAATAACTGATGACCTCCATGCTGCCAAAGACAGAGGTCATTACACTCTGCTCATATTACTCGACCTCTCTGCAGCATTTGACACCGTGGACCACCCTCTTCTCCTTCACATTCTCCATACTCTTGGCATTCGGAACAAAGCTTTATCCTGAATCTCATCCTACCTCTCCCATCGTACTTTCAGTGTCTCTTCTGCTAACACATCCTCCTCTATTGATCTCTCTGTGGGGGTACCCCAGGGCTCTGTCCTGGGACCTCTGCTCTTTTCTCTGTACACACTCTCTCTAGGTGACCTAATAACATCTTTTGGGTTTAATTATCACCTCTATGCTGATGACACACAAATATATTTCTCAACACCCGACCTTACACCTGCTATACAAACCAAAGTTTCTGAATGTCTCTCTGCTATATCTTCCTGGATGGCCCTCCGCCGCCTTAAACTCAACATGGCTAAAACAGAGCTCCTCATACTTCCTCCCAAACCTGGCCCCACTACCTCCTTCCACATTACTGTTGGAACTACCATCATTCACCCAGTAGCCCAAGCACGCTGCCTAGGGGTCACACTCGACTCCTCTCTCACATTCGCCCCTCACATTCAAAACATTTCTAAAACCTGTCGCTTTTTCCTCCGCAATATAACTAAAATACGCCCTTTCCTCTGTTGCTCGACTGCTAAAACTCTGACTCAGGCCCTCGTTCTCTCCCGTCTTGATTACTGTAACCTCCTGCTGTCCGGCCTTCCTGCCTCTCACCTGTCTCCCCTACAATCTTTCCTAAACGCTGCTGCCAGAATCACTCTACTCTTTCCGAGATCTGTCTCAGCATCTCCCTCTCAAGAAATCCCTCTCCTAGCTTCCGATCAAATCCCGCATCTCACACTCCATTCTTCTCTTCACTTTTAAAGCTTTACACTCTTCTGTCCCTCCTTACATCTCAGCCCTAATTTCTCATTATGCACCATCCAGACTCTTGCGTTCTTCTCAAGGATGTCTTCTTTCTACCCCCTTTGTATCTAAAGCCCTCTCCCGCCTTAAACCTTTTTCACTGACTGCCCCACACCTCTGGAATGCCCTTCCCCTCAGTACCCGACTAGCACCCTCTCTATCCACCTTTAAGACTCACCTTAAGACACACTTGCTTAAAGAAGCATATGAATAGCACTGTGGCTATTCTGAACACATGATACATAAAGCTTGGCCCCCTGCAGACGCACTTACCAGAACTCCCTCCTACTGTCTCTGTACGTTCTCCCTACCTACCAATTAGACTGTAAGCTCCTCGGAGCAGGGACTCCTCTTCCTTAATGTCTAAAGCACTTATTCCCATGATCTGTTATTTATATTATCTGTTATTTATTTGATTACCACATGTATTACTGCTGTGAAGCGCTATGTACATTAATGGCGCTATATAAATAAAGACATACAATACAATACCTAAGTGTACAATCCACCTGCATTCCCTTTGTAACAAGATTTTCTCAATGTCCCCATCTCTAATAACGAGGAACATTTTATAAATCGCAAATGCAAAGAGGACTGAACAGTCAGATCCATGTTTGGATAAAAAGTGCCTGGCTAACGATTTAGGGGTTCTTTTCTTCCTTTGGTTCTATAGTTTCTTGCCCCTGGAGCACCATCAGCAACTATACCTTGCAGAGCTACAGCTGTTTTTAAGTACCTTTAATTATACGGTTTCACTGCGGTATCTTTTGTGTGTTTTTCTATACTTTTTCTGCTTTGCAGTTCTTTGATACCTGCTCTACTGTTTAGTTATTACAGTATGAATTTTGGTGAGCAGCGGTGCTTAGCGAGTGCAGATGAGATATTCTCTATGACTGGTTTTGATCATAAGATCCAGGATAATTTAGCGCACCTCCAAAAATAAAGAGAGGAAAGAAAAAAAATAGTGAAGCAAGTTCATGCAACTTGAAAAGAATATACTGGTGAGGTACAGTATGCACTTAGTGTAAGTGCCTGACCCCAGGCACAGAAAAGGTCTGTTTACTCCTCTGCTTCCACACAGCCACAAATGGGTTCCGAAGCTTTTTTCATAAGTCCAAAAGCATTAGGTATACACTCACAAATAGATGAGCTCTCCCCGCTGGTTCAGCTCCGTCCTATTCATATAACATGGTCCCGAGAACTTGGACACACGAACATGCTCAAAGGTGCTTCTCCGCTTGGCTGGTCGGCTCGGGCAATTCTCTTCCGAGCCCCCGCTGGTCGCGTCACTAGAGGAATCCGGGGACAAAGTTAAACCGTCCTGGGAACTTGGCTGCGAATTACAGGACTTGTCCTCATCTCGACCAGGCTTCTCTGGCAACTCCGTCCTGAGTGTTTTGCAATTCGGAGCAAAGCACTTTCGAAAAACCGGCCATCGTTCACCGGATCAAGCCCTAGGTTGCCCTGGTTCTCTGATCGGCCAGTTCCCTTACATATTGTTGTCCTATGTTTAACATGGAAGAGGGACGGGTGACCAATCGGAGCGTGGGATTCTACACAACCGCCAATCACAAGCCAGTGGCTTGCCTGGCTTTTCCCAATCAAAGGAGGGGGTGTGCTTGGGCTCAGGTTGCTGGAAAGGTGGCAAATATGAACTGGCCAATGAAAATCGCGCCTATGAGCTCCTTCTCGGCAACGGCTTTTCCTGGCCAGCCCATTACCGCCCGCTGGGTAGGCTCCACAGAGTCTGGCTCCAACAAATGGTCTCACCCGCTGAGAGCCCATCTGCAGACCTGTTCCTCCACCCTTCACCGCATGCCAGATGTCCCGACACCTAGGCCATCCGTCCCTTTGATTTTCCATTGCCATGCAGACACCAAGGCTAATTACATTACCGGGGCTGGCTGCATAGTAATGGATACCTATACAATTACATTGAGAACTTGTAATCTAAAACTTGGGCTCTAAAAGTTGGACTCTGCAACTAGGTTTTAAAACGGGCACCTGCACTGGGTTTTAAAACCCAATTGTAGAACTTGCTTGCGGGGCAAAGATATCCCATAGAGTTGCATTAACCCTCCACAACACACCGTCTTTATTTACAGACCTATACCCGCAAATCATATACTATTTGCGGATAAAATAATAGTGCTCCCGGTACTACCAATCATCAACCCCGTACACGTTTTTTAACCCTATTTGTCTCCCAACTTCCACCCTTAAACTCCTGTTCCCAAAGTCCCAGTGCTGCAGCTATTTCCTATGAGGGAGCCTAATCACACAGGACATCCCTAGCATATAACTCACAAGGGAAAGTTTATGGCAACATAGTTACAGGGGAACACATTAATACACCTTACTGATCCCAAGAGCTAACACACACACAGCCCAATACACACGGTTTTTAGGGGCAGCCATCCAGGCTTCACCTTTAGTATGAAGGCCAGCTACCTCTACCGTGACAATAATAATAATAAGATAAGAGTTAGGACTATACACAAACAACGAACATGCCAGATGCAAATAAAAAACAGGCCAGATATATCTGACACAATTAAACCAGCATGGTAGTTGTAATGTGTGAATTAAATAAAATGGTATGCAAACGTCCTGTGGAGGGGGAATTTGATGATTAATAAGCTGACCCTAGATCCATATCCATGCACACACAGGGATAAATGGGATGGAGCGGATCATAACTCAGCACAATGGATTGTCGCATAGAGGGAGGAAAAGGATCCCTGATGTCTAAACCTCCACTGACCCTATGTCCGATTCCCAGTGCAAAGGACAGACAAGTGCTGCCCAAAATAGTAGGGTAAATGCTAATTACCAACCACAGGGTTAATCAGTATACCCCGTATGCTTGTTACAGCAATATAATGACCATGTGCATACATGGTTAAAACTACAAGAATTTGACATGCACAGTCACTGTTTAGTATACAGCACTGTGCAGCTGCTTTGATTACAGCGAGTAACAGTTGTAGTGGAAAAGTACTGTATAATTGTTGCTTACAGCACATAGACTGAACAGACTGATACAGCTACACCAGTATGGTAAGATGGTGACCTCTACCTTACAGGTTCATCTTAATTTTTCATTCAGGGATAGCTCAGTCATAGTGATTAGGGTTCTCTTTTGCTCCGCTTCCCCTGTGCGTAACACCTTTATTACCTTAGTGGTAAGTACCGCTACAGTAATGAAGGGGTTAAACAGTACCCACCCGAGTGGCCTAACCACCCACCCTGGGGCAATTACCCCCTTTTCCCACCCCCTCTAACACCAACAGAGATCCCCCACAAAAGAATGGGCCAAATAGCCAAATATGGATACTAGTACTTTTGCCTATTCAAATACAGCAAAATACATAACACATAAAATTAATAACTGTTTTACTTACCCCTGCCAGGATGAAGGCGGCGTCGTCCTCCTCTTCTGCTCGAACATGTAAGGGCCGATATCTAACAATTTAGTAACCGCTAAAGTAGTTAAGGGGTTACTGGTGTTTTAATGGGGTGGGTAAACGGTGTACTCTAGTTGCCCCGGGGAGGGTGGTTAGGGTTGAAGGATGGGTTAACCCCTTTATTACCTCAGTCAAACCATCCACTCCGGGACATCTACCCCTACACCCTCTACCCCCACCCCCTCACACACAAATGGGCAAGAGCACTAGTAGCAAAATGGCTAATAACGCTTTTGCCCATTTGTGATGCAAAAAATACATAATTAAATAAAATAAACATTAAAATACAATACAACTAAAAATACTAGGGAGTACATCCATTGATTGCAACTGTGGTTACCTATGCCCTCAATGGGAGCACAGATAACCCCAATGGAAATCAATCGGCACCCTACTACCCACCCCCTCTACCCCAAAACAACCCTCCCCCCAACACATACAGTACAATAATGGACAAAAGTGCTACTATCCAGATCTGGATAATAGCACGTTTACCCATTAAAAATAAAACGTTACCCAGCCAGCATATAGTCAATAAAAGTTGTACTTACGTCTGCCAGGATGAAGGCCATCTTCATTCTCCGCCGCATCTTCAGTGGGCACCGACAGTTAAATAATACAAATTAACCACTTGCCTGTAACCCCTTAATCATCTTAGCAGTAATTAACCACTATGGTAATAAGAGGTTAACCCCGCCCGATACCCACCCTGGAGGTCTAACCACCCTCCCCAGGGCAAATATTTCCATCCTCCACATCCCCTACCCATTGATTGTCACTTGTGTAAACCATGCCCACAATGGGGGCAAGGATTGCCACAATGGCAATGAATGGGCAACCTAAAATAAAAACATTAATAAAATACATTATAATTAAATAAAAACATAAATTTTCCAAAAAATGCATTGATTGTCACTGTAGTTATCTATACTCTCAAAGGAGCATAGATAAACACATTGCCAGTCAATGGGCATCCTAAAAAAAAATACAATCTATGTGTTTCTTACCTTTGCCAGGATGAAGATTCATCCTCCTCATCCAACTGCAACACCAACTCTTGTCCCACGCAAGAATGGGAGGATTGGGGAAGATTTATTTTAATGTCACATCCTCTGCCAACATGGGTTGCAGATATTTGATTATTTTTTGTATGCCATCTAGGGTAGGGTTGTATGTGGCCAGTAGTGGTATGCGTGTGGTAGGTTCTTTCTGTCTGTGTTGTAGCAGGTGTTCTCGTGGGTCTTTTAGTGCAGATGTAACAGTTCTGGCAATAGTCTTAGGCTTGTATCCCTTCTGTCTGAACGAATCGGTCACGGTTGTAAGATGTCTGTTTCTGCCTTCAGTGTCAGAGCATATGCGGTGGTATCTTATAGCCTGGCTGTGTATGATGCCTTGTTTTGTATGAGTGAGATGGAAGCTGAAGTTGTGGAGGTAAATGCATCTATCTGTTGGTTTCTTGAAATGAGATGTGTGTCGTTTGCAGTTTTTCAGTGTTACTGTTGTATCTAGAAATATAACCCTACCCTAGAGGGAATACGGAAAATAATTAAAGATCTGCAACCAATGCTGGCAGAGGATGTGACATTAAAAGAAATCTTTCCCCAAACCTCCCATTCTTGCGTTCAGGCAACCACCAAACCTCAAACAGAAATTAGTCAACAGAAAACTTCATAACAAACTTAAAGACACTGATTATGGCACAAAACCATGCAACACACGTTGCAAACATATATGCCAAGATCCCACAGCCAGTCACAACCATGGAACATTCAATATTAAAGGATCATACTGCTGCACATCCAGGAATGTAGTATACAGTTGTGTGAAAAATAAAGTACACCCTCTTTGAATTCTATGGTTTTACATATGGAAGCATTGGCATCTTAAGAGTGATGCATTTTAAGTGATAAATATAGTTAGACTATAGTTAATGTACTTACTTTCTTCATGCAAGACAAATGGCCTCAGCTGATATGACATGGATCTAATTGCATTCTCTTCACAGGTATGTCCCTTGATGTGCAAGTCCTGTTTAAAAGATTTACTCAGTGGCCTTAAGCAGTGATAATTTTGGTATGTCCCTTGATGTGCAAGTCCTGTTTAAAAGATTTACTCAGTGGCCTTAAGCAGTGATAATTTTAGTATGTCCCTTGATGTGCAAGTCCTGTTTAAAATATTTACTCAGTGGCCTTAAGCAGTGATAATTTTGGTATGTCCCTTGATGTGCAAGTCCTGTTTAAAAGATTTACTCAGTGGCCTTAAGCAGGGATAATTTTGGTATGTTTGAATATCAAAAGGTGTTTTTTTTTTTTTTTTGTTTTTTTTTTTTTTTTGTTTTTTTTTTTTTTTCCCTCTCTTAACTATGTGCTGTTAATTGACCAACTGGAACAAGCTGATTTATTGGGGCGGTGGGAGGGTCATGTGACTGCTTTAGATGTATAAAACACTTATTCCCCTTGCATTGGCAAGGAAGCATTGGCATCTTAAGAGTGATGCATTTAAAGTGATCATTTTAAGTGATAAATATAGTTAGACTATAGTTTGACTAGAGGTGACTGGGGACTGCATCCTTTCTGCAAACTCTTTTACTCAAGACAACAAACGGTAAGCTATTCAGATCACACTATGATCCCATGCTTGCTAACCTGCCTATTTCAACCCCCCACCCCTTTACAACTTATTCACTGCAGTCTCTCGCAAAACTGACTGCACAATACACTGAAACCCTGAATGACTCTAGCATTGCAATACAGCTAAACATTTGACAAGGAACAGGCACACACCTGCTGTTTAGTCTGCACACACTGACTCTGCTCACAACAGCTCCTTGCAGCACTGCCTACCTCTAGCATCATGAACCTGCTATGTATTTTAACTTTTTTCTTTCTCCTGGCCTCATGGAGATGTTACTCCCTCTATCCACTACAAACTCCTCCATCCTGGCCCACACCCAACATCACCATACACCCTGGACTACTCAAAAGCCTTTCACTATATACGGAATGTTGGTGGAGAATTCTAAAAACCAGCACACCAACCACCTCTCACTCAAATGGCAAACATCAAATATCTACAACTTGCAAACAACTACCCAAATTTCTACTCATACTATTACTCTCTTTAGCAGGTGATATTGAACCTAACCCAGGTCCTCCCATTTCAGGTCTGTCCCATGAATTCCACCTTTAAATTCCAAAAAGGGCTATCTGTCACCCATATAAACATCCGGAGCCTGCTGCCCAAACTGGACGAACTAAGGGCATGGTGCCTTATGCATAAACCCAAAGCCATCGTTCTTACAGAAACATGGCTATCCCCTAAAACTCCTGATGCATATATCGCCATCCAGGGATACTCCATTTTTAGGAGAGATAGGTCAAAGAGAGGAGGAGGGGTGTTATTTTATATTGCAGACACATTACAATTTACACTGCTAAATTGCCCACCAAGCCCACCTTCTTTTGAAATTCTAGTTGGCAAAATCTGCCTCCCCTTTTCTAAGAAAATCTTGCTTGCTGGCATCTACCGCCCCTCTACAATCCCTGACATCACCCAATTTCTTGGCTCCATTTCCTCTCTGAATGAGAAGAATGAGCTGCTAGTTCTTGGGGATTTCAACTTCAATTGGCTTGACCCTAAAAACCACAAAATCCAGATACAACTCAAGTCACTTAACCTATCGCAACTCATTTCCCAACCCACACGGATAAACCTGAAATCGCATAACCATTCCTTGCTAGACTGGATTCTCTCCTCAAACCCCAACAGAATCCAATCCTCTGGCATCCTTCCTGATATTTTCAGTGACCATGCAATAGTGTATTGTGTAAGGAAAATTAAACCGCCCCATTCAAGCCCTAAAGTTCTCCTCACTAGAACATTTAAAAACTTTAACCCACAACAGTTTCTGGATGACCTTACCAACTGCCCATGGCACAGAATCGATTTAATTCCCGACCCTGATTCTGCGCTCGACTATTTCCAATATGAGTTCTTAAAACTCTGCGATACCCATGCTCCACTACGCAAAATAAGGGTACAGGGGCCCACCTTCCATGGGTTACACCTGACCTTATAGCACTCTACCAGTTCAGGGATGCCTTGTGGAAAAGCTACAAAGTAACTGGCACTACCAAGGATCTCAATCACTACAGATGCATGAGGAACATGTGCACAAGGCAAACAAGGCATGCAAAAGCACAATATTACTCTGACAATCTCCACCAAAATACATCAAACCCAGCTAACTTCTGGAAGGTTATCAACAATATATTCCAGCCTCCTAACCATCAACAACCAAGTAATATCACTAAGGGGGATATTACTCTGACAAACCCCACTCACATTGCAAATGCATTCAATGATTACTTTGTGGGGTGTGCCACTAACTTATTAGCGAAACGCAGCCCAAACCACAAACCTGAATCTCATCCTGGGAGTACCCCTATAATCCCACCCCCTCCCAACACTGCCCACAATTTTCAATTTGGCCCAGTATCTGAAGAGGAGATTATACAAGCGCTCCTCAAACTAAAACTAAGCAGCCAATGTGGACCTGACTTACTACAATCTAGGTTCCTACGACTTGGTGCCCCAGCCATTGCCAAACCAATTGCTTCCATAGTCAACTCTATCCTGTCTGCAGGCCATATCCCTAAGACCTGGAAAACTGCCAGAGTTGTCCCAATCTTCAAAAGTGGGGACAAAAACACTGTCTCAAACTACAGGCCAATCTCACTTCTCCCAATTCTATCCAAAGTCATGGAAAAATGTGTCCACTCCCAACTAAGCGATTTCTATACCAAAACAAATTTCCCTAGCCAATTCCAATCTGGCTTTCGTCCCAAACACTCCGCCGTAACTACCCTGCTAAAAGTTTGCAATGAAATCCAGTGTGGAATGGAACGGGGACAACTCACTGGTGCAGTATTCCTAGATTTTGCAAAGGCTTTTGACACAGTTGATCATGCTATCCTGCGTAACAAACTCCAGAGCTCTGGAATAGGGAAGCATGCTTTAAACTGGTTTCAGTCCTACCTATCAGGTACACTGGCGACACAGTTTATTACACTGCGGCCAGATCCGCAAGCCGGGAGATTTCCCGGCTTGCTAGTGGCCGCCCGACGCGTCTTCGGGAGCGTGCGCCCCCTGCACGCGCGTCCAGGGGCTCCCCGAGGGAGCCCTGGTGTCCCGCGATCGCGGGACAGCGGCAGGGGGTTCCGGGGGACCCGGCGGACCCGGCAGCGGTAGGGAGAGCGCCCCGATCGGAGGGCGCTCTTCCGCTGCTTCGGCGCGCGCCCGTCACTCTCGGGCGCGCGCCAGGCTACTGCTGCGGCACAGAACGGGCAAATGCTCGAATAAACTGTGCCGCAGCAGTAGATCCCAACATGTGTCAATCTAAGGCTCTAACTCCAACCCCCTGGATATCACCTGTGGTATCCCGCAAGGCTCTGTTCTGGGGCCCCTACTCTGCTCAGTGTTCATTAATGATCTTCCCACAGCTTGTAAGGAAGCCTCAATACACATGTATGCAGATGACACAATCCTATATGCACACAGCCATAGCCTCTCTGACCTTCAACACATACTTCAGTCTGACTTTTTGAGACTCGAAAACTGGATTTCTCAAAACAAACTGTTTTTAAACACTGACAAGACTGTAACAATAGTATTTGGGACCAAGACTAAATTTGTAAAGCTTCCAGTGACTGAGCTCCTGATTAGAACCAATGCTAACACCACCCTAACACCTGTCACTAGTTTTAAATAGCTGGGCTTATGGTTTGACTCCCACTTAACATTCGGGATGCACATTGATACCCTGACAACCAAGACCTACGCCAAACTAGGGGTACTTTACAGGAACAAATCCTCCCTAAGTTTCCTGGTCAGAAAGCGTATCGCACAGCAGATGCTAATGCCAATTATTGACTATGGAGACATAGTATATGGCTCGGCACCTCAAACCCACCTTAGCAAACTTGACACCCTCTACAATTCAATTTGTCGTTTTGTTCTCCAATGCAACTACAACACACATCACTGCGAAATGCTCAAAGAACTAGATTGGTCATCACTAGAGTCTAGGCGCAAAGTTCACCTTTCCTGTCTTGCCTTTAAATTCTTCATGGGCAAGCTACCCAGCTACCTGAACAAGCTCCTCACCCCTACCACCTGCAGCACTTATCACCTGAGATCAGACTCCAAAAGACTGTTCATGGTCCCAAGGCTCAACAAAGTATCCGGCCGTTCCTCCTTCTCTTACCGTGCACCCCAAAACTGGAACAACCTACCAGAGACTCTCACATCCACCACCAGTTCTTTAAAATCTAAGGCTGTCTCACATTTTAACCTGGTCTGTAACTGTTTCATACGCCCATAATATATATTATCTTTAACTGTGCACGCAATGTCTTGTATATAATGTATACCCTGTTCATTTATGTAACTGTACTTGTAACCATGTATTATTTGTTTTACTCTGTGCCCAGGACATACTTGAAAACGAGAGGTAACTCTCAATGTATTACTTCCTGGTAAAATATTTTATAAATAAATAAACATATCAGGACAAAATAACAATCATCTTTTCCTTTGCAGGTCTTAAAATAAGGTAAATACAACCTCAGGTGAACAACAACACATGACATATTACAGTGTCGTGATTTATTTAACAAAAATAAAGCCAAAATGGAGAAGCCATGTGTGAACAACTAAGTACACCTTATGATTCAATAGCTTGTAGAACAACCATTAGCAGCAATAACTTGAAGTCATCGTTTTCTGTATGACTTTATCAGTCTCTCACATCGTTGTGGAGGAATTTTGGCCTACTCTTCTTTACAACGTTGCTTCAGTTCATTGAGGTTTGTGGGAATTTGTTTATGCATAGCTCTCTTAAGGTCCAGCCACAGCATTTCAATCGGGTTGAGGTCTGGACTTTGACTGGGCCATTGCAACACCTTGATTCTTTCTTTTTCAGCCATTCTGTTGTAGATTTACTGGTGTGATCATTGTCCTGTTGCATGACTCAATTTCGGCCAAGCTTTAGCTGTCGGACACATGGCCTCACATTTGACTCTAGAATACTTTGGTATACAGACGAGTTCATGGTTGACTCAATGACTGCAAGGTTCCCAGGTCCTGTGGCTGCAAAACAAGCCCAAATCATTACCCCTCCACCACCGTGCTTGACAGTTGGTATGAGGTGTTTGTGCTGATATGCTGTGTTTGGTTTTCGCCAAATGTGGAGATGTGCATTACGGCCAAACATCTCCACTTTGGTCTCGTCTGCCAAAATGGACATTGTTCCAGAAGTCTTATGGTTTGTTCAGATGCAACTTTGCAAACCTAAGCCGTGCTGCCATGTTCTTTTTAAAGAGAAGAAGCTTTCTCCTAGCAACCCTTCCAAACAAACCATACTTGTTCAGTCTTTTTCTAATTGTACTGTCATGAACTTTAACATTTACCATGCTAAATGAGGCCTGTAGAGTCTGAGATGTAACTCTTGGTTTTTTTTTTGCAATTTCTCTGAGCATTGCACAGACTGACCTTGGAGTGAATTTGCTGGGACATCCACTCCTGGGAAGATTGGCAACTGTCTTGAATGTTTTCCACTTTTGAATAATCTTTCTTACTGTAGAATGATGGACTTTAAATTGTTTGGAAATGGCCTTATAACCCTTCCCAGATTGATGGGCAGCAACAACTGCTTCTCTAAGATAATTGCTGATGTCTTTCCTCCTTGGCATTGTATTAACACACACCTGAATGTTCCAGACCAACAAACTGCTAAAACTTTGGCTTATATAGAGGTGGTCACACTTGCTGATGATCAATTAATCAAGGGCATTTGATCAGCAGCACCTGCCTGCTACTTAGCATCTTAATTTCTATGGAAGCAGTAAGGGTGTGCTTAGTTTTTCACACACAGCTTCTCCATTTTGGCTTTATTTGCGTTAAATAAATCATGACACGATGTAATATGTCATTAGTTGTTTTTCATCTGAGGTTGTATTTACCTAATTTTATGACCTGCTAAGGAACAGATGATTGTTATTATGTCCTGATATGTAAAACCATAGAATTCAAAGAGGGTGTACTTTCTTTTTCACACAACTGTATATGATTGAATGTAACAAATGTGACCAAGGATGCTACATTGGTGAAACCAGCCAAAAACTTCAAGGCTGAATAAATATGCACAGATACTCTATACAACACCATGAAGAAGGAAGATACTGCTCACCTGTGGGACATAATTTCTCACAACCAGATCATTACATAAATTATTTAAAAATCAAAATCCTCAATGCAATGTTTAAACGCACCAAAGAACGGAAAACATTTGAACTCAGAATGATAAGTCTCTTTGACACCAAAACAAGAGGACTTCATGCGGATATGGGGTTTCTCACACACTATCAGTATTGTTTGTAATTATCCTTCCTGCTTCACTGCTAATGTTCTTATCCATACCAATCCCCTTTGATCAAATGATGCCAAGCCTGCTAACCAATGTCAAGGTAAGTCTCAATAGCTAATTGCATACAAATGTTCTGTGAAATAAACCCTGAAGGGGTTAATAAACTCCCCATAAGCTATGTAACTTAGTGCAGTTAAAAACTGGTATATACCAGTGAAGCTACTTACCTGTAAGCAAGTAGAGACTTACCTTGACTTTGGTTAGCAGGCTTGGCATCATTTGATCAAAGGATGTAACCAAAAGTTGAAGTGGTGAATCCGCTGCTGGCTTGTGTCTCAATGTCCTCCTACAGGTAATTGAAAAAGGAGAAAGAGACCATTGCGCTGCAACAAGCACCAAGTATCAGCTCTAGATGACTTTAAAGTAATCAACTTACAAAGGTATTGTTATTATATTCAGTTGAGAGAATCTGTGCTTTAACCAACGTTTTCTCCTGGACCTCACGAATCCCACGTGCTGTCAATCTTTAGTCAGCCCCTTCTGTCTCATACAATAGTACTCCGTGGATTCCCAGAATGGAAATGACATAAGAGATGATGGTGCAGATTGCTAAAAAAAACTTTAATAAAGATAAAAAACAGCCAAAAGCTTACTTACATAAACTATGCTGCTGTAGAACGACTGACAATGTGCCGTCCTCAGCTTGTATACAGGTAAGTGGTGATACATACTGAGCTGGAAGGGCTCTCACTGCTCACAGCTCCAGTACCAGCACCGACCTCTGCGCAACTGAATGACGTCAACCGATGGCGCCCTTGCCGACGGACACCTAAGCCTCTCAACTCCTCCTTCCCCAAACGCGTTTCGTGACGCTAAAGTCGTCACTTCATCAGTGGTGTGGGGGAGTTCATGAATACTGGTGGTATTTATACCATAAAGGGTGATATACACCCCTCAGGATATAATTGATACAATATGATAAAAAATATAATATAAATAAAATGCACCTATATACTATAGCACGATTGCTGCCAGTAGGGTTAAACCCTGGGATTTAGTGGCACTTCTCTAGCAAGTTGAATTGATGTTATTTACAGTTTTAATCACAATTGAACAATTAATATTGTAATAAATACAGACAAATGAATTCAGATTGACCGATCCGGTGGGGATATAGACTGCTCAATCCATCAAAAAGGTCAGATCAAATTCTATATTCAGGCCATGGGGTGACAGAGTTCTCAAAGTATAAATCCAAAAGGTCTCCCTTTTGGATAAATAGTTGTCTGTCACCCCCCCCCCCCCCCCCTCCCCCTCCAATTAGCTTTAGGGCACTCTATTCCCCTACAGACAAGTGCCTCTGGATTTTGGTTGTGTTTAATTTTAAAGTCCAACAAAAGCCCTTTTTAATATTGTACACGTGTTCTGCCAGTCTACGTTGTAGCGCTCTCCCCGTTCTCCCCACATACTGTAGTCCGCAGGGACATTCCAGTAGGTACACGCAAAACTTACTTTTGCAGTTTATAAATGTATCTATATTAAATATGCTACCTGTCACAGTTGACTGGAATTGATTAACTTTAAGACTATAGGAACTTTTCCACATGTAAAATAGCCCTTTAAATTAGCTAGCCACATGGTATTTGATTGTTTGGGCAACTGGGCGCCAGCTTGTTTGTCAAATTTACCCAAATGTTCCAGGACTTGACTATTTGCTATTACTTCTACATTGTTTGATATTACCAAATCCAGTATTGCCCCTCTGCTTGTTGGTTCCTCAATAATTTGGGTCTTATAATTGTCTTTAAGCACCCCCAAAAACCTGTTTCCTTTTGTTGTAATGCTAATCTCATTGCCCCCGTCTACGCCTGGATAATTAAAATCACCCATTATGCAAACATGACCCAGTTTTGATGCCTTCTCCATTTGCAAAAGTATTTTAGCTTCCTCAATCTCGCCGATCGATATTTGGTGGTTTATAGCATATCCCTACAAACAATTTCTTTATACTTTTACCTCCACTGCTAATTTCTATCCACAAGATCTCTACATTTTCATAATTCCCTTCATAAACATCTTTCCTTATTATAGGTTTTAGATCCGGTTTAACATACAAACATACTCCACCTCCCCTTCTATTTGCTCGATCCTTCCGAAAAAGGGAATAACCCTCTAAATTAACTGCCCAGTCATGAGTTTCATCCCACCATGTTTCAGTAATGCCTATGATATCATACTGCTCCCTTGTTGCTATTAATTCAAGCTCCCCCATTTTATCTGTCAGGTTTCTAGCATTAGCAAGCATGCATTTCAGGTTTTTTTCAACCTGTACTATTATCTTATCTGCTCCTTCCTTTCTGCTCCCACTTGGTTTAGTGTTTAGAAGTTTTCTAGTATTATCTCTATATACTATTGGTGTCTCACGGTTTGTCAAACTCAGACTTGCCCACATTCTATCTTCAAAACCCCTTGTTTCCTCTTCTATTCTATTCAGTTTATCTGTTTCATTTCCCTCCCTCCTCCATCCTAGTTTAAACTCTCCTCCAACCTTTTTAACATTCTCACCCCTAGCACAGAAGACCCCTCAGTCTCGGTGGTCTAAAATCCAAAACCCTATCTACCTTCCTAATAATGGAGTCTTCTACCACCACAATCTTTCTTGGTATCTGAGCATCCTGAGTCCCCTCTGTGCTGGAGGAACTATTCCCCTGGCTGCTAGAGGAATCAGTCTCCCCCAACCTTGCCATTTCTGCCCCGACACTCCCAATAACTTCACTCAATATGGCAAATCTATTGAGATGGGTCAGCTCAGAAATGACCTTACTCTCCCTATTGCCCCTGTTTCCCCTTCTAACTGTTACCCAGCCACCTACCTGCTCCTCACTAACAGCCCCACCATCTGCACCACTAGTCGAAGCAAGGGCCTGCTCAGTGAGCTCTAAACCCCTTTCAAGATTGCCAATGTCCTTCAATATTGCAAGTTGCCTCTTCAAATCAGCAATCTCTGACTAAAAAGACCACCCGCTCACACTTCTCACAGCGGTATGCTCCTTGGAACAGCTGCTCCAAGTGCACATACATGTGACAAGATGTGCATTGAGTGGCATTTTCAATCTTGCTCATTATAGCACTATGAAGTTTATAAGTATTAACAATAAACTGTACTCCAATATAGTATACCTTGTTTAACTGCTTCAGGATCTAACTGCACACTTCAAACAACCAGCACTTGCAATCAACCACACATCAGTATACGCAATCTCAGGATTCGTTAGAAGCCTCTGTTTAAATAGTGACACCCACAAGGTGTGTTAGGTTAGCAATCGACTAACCACACCTACTGCAGGTGTTAGGTTAGCAATTAATTAACCACACCCAATCTGCCTCAACTAGGTCTATTTTGATCTGGTCTGAAACTGATTGGCCGGCAAAGCCGGCCAATTCAGTTGAACAACAATTCTACTTGTTGCCAAGTAGAACAAAGATAATCTGCCTCAACCAGGAGAAAGGGGAAAAAAGTTACAGGCTTCAATTACCACACACTTTAAAAAATAAATTAACCCACTGCACACTCCCCAAATTCAGCAACCCCTGCAATACACAGCACTTCCCTTTCCTCCTGGATCTAAATGTTCACTTCAAACAACCAGCACTTGAAATCAACCACACAGATCAGTATACGTTTGAGTCGGCATAGGGTCATCCACAATGATATAGCGGAGAGACATTCAGAGACTTTGGTCTGTAAAGCAGGTGTACGGTCAGGTGTTGAAAGGTAAATTTGTGTGTCATCAGCATAGAGGTGATATTTTAACCCAAGAGACATGATAAGGTCACCTAGAGAGTGTGTGTAAAGTGAAAATAGATGAGGTCCTAGGGCAGACCCCTGGGGTACGCCCACAGAGATCGGAGGAGGTTTAAGCACACAGGACACAAAGTATGATGAGAGAGGTAAGAGGAAAGCCAAGGCAGAGCTCTGTTACATAGTTATATAGTAGATGAGGTTAAAAAAAGACTTGCGTCCATCAAGTTCAACCTATGCTAAATTTAGACAACAGATACTTTATTCTATATCTATACTTACTTATTGATCCAGAGGAAGGCAAACAAAAAAACCCATTAAGGGGAAAAATTAATTCCTTCCTGACTCCAAGAATTGGCAATCGGATTAATCCCTGGATCAACATCCTTCCCATGTATACTTATTTGGTATATCCCTGTATACCTTTCCCATCTGAAAAGATGTCCAACCTTTTTTTGAACAAATCTATTGTATCTGCCATCACAGTCTCCATGGGTAATGAATTCCACATTTTAACTGCCCTTACTGTAAAGAACCCTTTCCTTTGTTGCTGGTGAAATTTCCTTTCCTCCAACCTTAAGGGATGGCCCAGAGTCCTTTGTACTGCCCGTGGGATGAATAGTTCTTTTGAAAGCTCCTTGTATTGTCCCAGAATATATTTGTATATAGTTATCATATCCCCTCTTAGACGCCTCTTTTCTAATGTAAATAAATCTAATTTAGCTAGCCTCTCCTCATAAGTTAGAATGTCCATCCCCTTTATTAATTTTGTGGCTCTTCTCTGCACTCTCTCTAGTTCCATAATGTCTTTTCTTGGGATTGGTGCCCAAAATTGTACTCCATATTCAAGGTGTGGTCTTACTAATGCTTTGTAAAGGGGCATAATTATGTTTACTTCCCTTCCATCCATTGCCCGTTTGATGCAAGATAAGATCTTGTTTGCCTTTGCAGCTACTGCATGACATTGGGCACTATTGCTAAGCCTGCTGTCTACAAGCACTCCTAAATCCTTCTCCATCAAGGATTCCCCCAATATATCTCCATTTAATTTGTAAGTCGCCTTTTTATTCTTGCATCCCAAATGCATAACCTTACATTTATCTGTATTAAACCTCATTTGCCATTTACCTGCCCACGTTTCCAGTCTCTCCAAGTCCTTCTGAAGAGAAATTACATCCTGCTCTGATTCTTTTACCTTACACATTTTAGTATCATCAGCAAAGATGGAGACTTTGCTCTCGATCCCAACCTCAAGGTCATTAATAAACAAGTTAAAAAGCAGGGGTCCCAGTACTGATCCTTGAGGTACTCCACTCACGACTTTAGCCCAACCTGAAAAAGTTCCATTTATGACAACCCTCTGTTGTCTGTCCTTTAACCAGTTTTCAATCCAGGTGCATATATTATTACTGAGTCCAATTTTCTTTATTTTGTACACCAACCTCTTGTGTGAAACCGTATAAAAAGCCTTTGCAAAATCTAAGTAGACCACATCAACTGCATTACCCTGGTCTAAATTCCTACTTACCTCCTCAAAGAAACAAATAAGGTTAGTTTGGCAAGATCTATCCTTTATAAATCCATGCTATTACTAATAATTTTGTTTTCCATTAGGTATTCCTGAATAGTATCCCGTATTAAACCTTCAAGTAGTTTCCCTACTATTGAAGTCAGGCTTACAGGTCTGTAATTCCCCGGGTGTGATCTAGCTCCCGTTTTAAATATAGGCAGCACATCTGCTTTAAGCCAATCTTGTGGTACTGAGCCTGTGGAAATGGAGTCCTTGAATATTAAATATAATGGTTTTGCTATTACTGAGCTTAACTCCTTGAGAACGCTTGGATGTATGCCATCGGGTCCAGGTGCCTTATTTACTTTAATTTTTTCAAGTCGCTTATGAACTTCTTCCTCAGTTAACCAATTGGTCATTAATTTGGAGGTTGTGGCTTCCTCCTGTGGCGCTACTATTGAACTTGATTCTTCCCTGGTAAACACACAGGCAAAGAATTTGTTTAATACCTTTGCTTTTTCTTTATCTCCAATAATCTGCCTACCCATCTCACACTGAAAGGTCCTATATTTTCTTTTCTCATTTTTTTGTTATTAAGGTACTTAAAGAACTTTTTAGGGTTGACCTTACTTTCTATTGCAATCCTTTTTTCATTATCCATTTTTGCTAATTTGATTGCCCTTTTGCAATTTTTGTTACATTCCTTATAATTCTGATACGATGTCTCTGTCCCTTCTGACTTAAAGAATCTAAACGCCTTCCTCTTCTTGTCCATTTCCTCCCCTACCTATTTATTTAGCCACATTGGTTTTGACTTATTTCTTTTATACTTATTACCCTAGGGTATACACTGATAAGTGTGCTTTTCTAACAATGTTTTAAAGCCTGCCCATTTATCTTCTACATTTTTCCCTGCAAAAACATCATCCCATTTTATTACTACTAGATTAGATCTCAGTTTATTAAAATCTGCCTTTCTAAAGTTTAAAGTCTTTGTTGAACCCAAGTAATCTATTTTTTGATCATTTATTTCAAATGAGACCATGTTATGATCACTGTTACCCAAATGTTCCAGGACTTGAATATTTGTTATTACTTCTACATTGTTTGATATGACCAAATCCAGAACTGCCCCTCTCCTGGTTGGTTCCTCAATAATTTGGGTCATATAATTATCTTTAAGCACCCCCAAAAACCTGTTTCCTTTTGTTGTAACGCTAATCTCATTGCCCCAGTCTATGTCTGGATAATTAAAATCCCCCATTATGCAAACATGACCCAGTTCTGATGCCTTCTCCATTTGCAAATGTATTTTAGCTTCCTCAATCTCACAGATATTTGGTGGTTTATAGCATATTCCCACAAACATTTTCTTTATACTTTTACCTCCACTGCTAATTTCTATCCACAAGGTCTCTACATTTTCATCATTCCCTTCATAGACATCATCCCTTATAATAGGTTTTAGATTTGGTTTAACATATAGACATACTGCACCGACACACTTTATTCGAGCAAATACCCAGTATGTACCTGGCAGATACCTGGAATGCGCCGCTCCTCACCTCTGACAAGCCCCGTTGTGTTTGCCTTCCCAGCCTGGGTTCATGCCTGGCTGACGGGCGGCTGATCTGTTAAATGATAATGATTAGGATTTAATAGGCTGCAATGCTTCGCGTGTCTACCAGATGGCATAAATTCATGAATTGTAATGCAGTATATATATATACTGTGCAGTATTGCAGCCAGCGGGAATAAAATGCTTTAATCCCTGCCTGGAAAATACCTCAATGCACTCGGGCAGAAAATAGTCACAAACCTCAATACACCCGGGTATACCCGAATTCGTGGGACTAGCCGAGCTCGAATAAAGTGTGTCGCCAGTGTACTCCACCTCCCCTTCTATTTGTTCGACCCTACTGAAAAAGGGAATAACCCTCTAAATTAACTGTCCAGTCATGAGTTTCATCCCACCATGTTTCAGTAATGCCTATGATATCATACTGCTCCCTTGTAGCTATTAATTCAAGCTCCCCCATTTTATCTCTCAGGCTTCTTGCATTAGCAAGCATGCATTTAAGTTTAAATTTTTTTCAGCCTGTACTATTATCTTATCTGCTCCTTCCTTTCTGCTCCCACTTGGTTTAGTCTTTAGAAGTTTTCTAGTATTATCTCTATTTACTATGGGTATCTCACTGCTTGTCAAACTTGCACTTGCCCCCATTCTACCTCCATACCACCTTGTATCCTCATCTATACCATTTAGTTCATTATCTGTTTCATTCCCCTCCCCCCTCCATCCTAGTTTAAAATCTCCTCCAACCTTTTTAGCATTCTCCCCCCTAGCACAGAAGATCCCTCTTCATTGAGGTGCAATCCGTCCCTAGAATATAGATGGCACCTCTCAGAAAAGGAGTCCCAGTGCTCTAAAAACCCAAACCCCTCCTTCCTACACCACTTTCTTAGCCATGCATTAACCTCCCTGATCTCTGACTGTCTCCCTGCGGTAGCGCATGGCACTGGTTGTATTTCAGAAAATACTACCTTGGAGGTCCTTGCCTTAAGCTTTTGGCCTAGATCCCTGTAATCATTTTTTAGGACCCTCCATCTTTCTCTAACTTTGTCATTGGTACCAACATTTACCAAGACCGCCGGGTTAATCCCAGCCCCCCCCCCCCCCCCAACAATCTGTCTACCCCATCCACAATGTGCCGACCCGAACACCCGGGAGACAACAAACTGTTCGGTGCATGCGGTCCCGGCAACAGATTGCCCTATCTACCTTCCTAATAATGGAGTCCCCTACCACCACAATCTTTCTTTGCATCTGAGCATCCTGAGTCCCCACTGTGCTGGAGGAACTTTTCCCCTGGCTGCTAGAGGAATTAGTCTCCCCCAGCCTTGCCATTTCTGCCCCAACATTCCCAATATCTTCACTCAACATGGCAAATCTATTGGGATGTGTCAGCTCAGAAACGACCTGCCTCTCCCTATTGCCCCTGCTTCCCCTTCTAACTGTCACCCAGCTACCTACCTGCTCCTCACTAAAAGCGCCACCATCTGCACCACTAGTCGAAGCAAGGGCCTGCTCAGTGAGCTCTAATTCCCTTTCAAGATTGCCAATGTCCCTCAATATTGCAAGTTGCCTCTTCAGATCAGCAATCTCTGATTCTAAAGAGACCACCTGCTCACACTTCTCACAGCGGTATGCTCCTTGGAACAGCTGCTCCAAGTGCACATACATGTGGCAAGATGTGCATTGAGTGGCATTTTCAATCCTGCTCATTCTAGCAACTATGACGTTTTGAAGTACTAACAGTAAACTGTACTTCAATAAACTATACTAAGAGTATGGAGAATGTGAAGAAGAGGGTGGTTCACAGTATCAAAGGCAGCTGAGAGATTGAGTATTCTAAGCAGGGTGTTATGGCCTTTGTCTTTGGCAGCATGTTGGTCATAAGTTATTTTGGTGAGGGCTATTTCATGTAGGGACCAATGTGGAACAAAAGATGAAAAAGCTGCACACCAATACAATGAAGAAAAATATACTTGCAACAACCGGTGCTCCTGGTTCAGGGACAACTGCCAATAAATCCTAAGATAGGGAAGAATTTATGTTCCAGGGCACAATGCGGATTTTCAAAAAGATTTAATTAACAAAATAGCACCAAAAACGAAGTTTCGTCCGTCTCAGAGGACTTTCTCAGTCACTTGAGAAAGTCCTCTGAGAAGGATGAAACGTTGTATTTGGTGCTATTTTGTTAATTACATCATCTTTTTTTTTTTATAATTCGCATTGTGCCCTTGGTCATCAATTCTTCACTATCTTAGGGACCAATGTGGAAGCCAGTTTGTAGAGGATCTAGGAGAGAATAGGAGGTGAGAAAATGGAGCAATTGAGAGAATACCATGCATTTTAACGAGTTTAGATGCTGCAGGCAGGGAGACAAAATGATTGTTAGAGACAGGTATAACTGTTGCATGCTTGAAGGAGGTGGAAAAGGTAACAGAGCAGAGGAAGGAGTTTAAATGTGCATTATAGGGATTAGAGTGAGCAAGAGGTTTGAGAGATGGGAGGGGATGTGGTAAAGAGGGCAAGTGCCAGAGGAGATCAGCAGCAACACTTCCTCCTCTGTGAAAGAGGAAAAAGAGTCAAGGAAAGCAGGAGGAGAGTTAGAAAGAGGAGGTGTAGAATATGAGGAGGATACAGAGGGGGTGCCTTGACGGATGGAATCCACCTTTGTCTTGAAATACTGTAGTCGGCAGAGTCCTGAGGTGAAATGGGGGAAGAAAAACAGGTAACAGACATTAATCTGAGTAGAAAATCAAAGACTGAGTAGAGGCGGCGTAGGACTTGAGTGTTGATTAGTGAAGAAAAGTAAGTTTGTTTAACGTGGGAGAGGGCAGAGTTGAAATAGGATACATTTGTAGTGAAGGAAGTCTGTAAGAGTATGAGATTTCCTCCTGAAGCATTCAGGGGAACGAGTGAAAGAGGGGAGCATGCATGTATGCCAGTTTAACGAAGGTCTGGGTTTAGAAATGCGTGAATGACAGGGAAGAAGAGGAGTATAGGGAAGAGAGAAGAGAAGGAGGAATGCAAAGTTAGTCAAGCAGATAGATTAATGGAACGCAGGTCTCTGCAGAAATGGAGGTGAAGGAGAACTGAGAGAGATTAAATGAGATAATGGTCAGAGAAAGGAGATGGAGAAATCAGATTTATTTTTTTGTGAAAACCAGGTCCAGCTAGTAACCATCCTTGTGGGTGCTGCAGTCCAATGTTGAAAGCCAAAGAATACATTTAGAGAAACCAGGAAGCCGAAGGGAGAAATGAGTCATCAGTACTGTATGACAGTTGAAGTCCCTGAAGAGAAGTGAAGAGAAGGGGTGTCGGAGGAGAGAAAAGAGAACCAGAATTCAAAGTCTGAGAGAAAAACACAAGGATAATGAGTAGAGATAGGTGGGTGATAGATGACCGTCACCGGGAGAGGAGAAATAAAGCTGGATGTTGTGAACCTCAAAGGAAGGAAAAGAAAGAGGGAGGTACAGGAAGGGTTCAGTAACTGCAGATTGAGGAGCGGAGACACCTCCAGCCGTGTCATCAGGGTCTGGAATGTGGGAGAAAGAAAAGCCACCATAAGACAGGGCTGCTTCCAGTGCAGTCAGACTGAGTAAGCCAAATCTCGGTTATAGCAAAAAGGAGCAGAGCGTGAGAGAAATAGAAGTCCTGTACAGACAGGAACTTGTTAAGAAGGGAGCGTGCATTCCAAAGGGCACAGAAGAAAGTGAGAGAGGTTGACGGAATGGGTATGAGGTTAGAAGGGTTTACACCACAAGGAGGACAAATTGGATGTGGGTGCCGAGGAAGAGGGCATGTACAGTAGAAATAAGACTGGGACCGAGAATGGGGGAGAGATACCCAGAAGCAAGGAGGACAAGCATGGAAAGAAAGAATGTGTGAGGAAGATTTGTAGTGGTGTTAAGTAGTTACATAGTAGATCACATTTAAAAAATTCTTATGTCCTTCATGTTCAACCTTTGCTAAATTTAGACAACAGATACTTATCCTATATTTGTATTTTCAGTATTTTGATCCAGAGAGGCAAACCAAAAACCAGTGAAACATCATCCAATGCTGTTTCAATAAGGGAAAATTTTATTCATTCTGAGGACAGTACAAACGACACATTGGCCTCCTTTAAGGTTGGAGGAACAGAGATTTCACCAGCAACAAAGGGAAGGGTTCTTTTCAGTAAGGGTAGTTGAAATGTGAAGTTCATTACAAATGGAGACTGTTATGGCAGCTACAATAGATATCTTTAAAAAAAAAAAAAAAGTTGGACATATTTTAAGAAAGGAAAGGTATACAAGGATATTTCAAATAAGTAAACATGGGAAAGACGTTGATCCAGGGAAACAACAAAGAAGAAAGCACAGGACCCTCATAGTGTAGTATTGAAAATAAAATGCTTTCCACGATATGGCTATGATAGGATTAGGTGAGTTCTCCTTTGATTTAAATGCAAACAGAAAAGTATTTAACTAAAAATAGACTAGGCCCCCATCATAGAAACCTCTAGGAACTCCGGGTTAAATTAAGTCAAATTTTAAAGGATATCAGGTCAACGACACCGAAATATGGTTGACACCCTGCCTCGTCCTCGTCCCCCACCTCTCCTCCCCCTTTGAGTTTTATGTTGTGAGTTATATGTTGTTAATGCAAAAAGTATTGGAATAACCACAAAATAGAGGAAATTTAATGTTAAAGAATTTATTGTAATACCATGTACTGCAAACAAAAACCAATAAACTTCAAGTTATATTAAAAAAGAAAAAAAAATGCTTTATAAAAAAAAGGAGTAATATATGCACGTACAGAATATAAGACATATGAATGCATGTAGGTATAGTAACTAGTTAAACCAGGCGCTCCCACAGCTACTGCACACGATCTTCAATGGCTCGTCTGTAATCTCCACACATCTGTTTCTCCAGGGGGGCTAGGCAGCAAAAGGGTATAGCTACCGAGAATCACTTTCTCTGTGCTGCTCATCTCTGCGTCTGAATGGCAGCCACTTCGTTCGGGTGCTGCTCCGTCGAGGGAGGGAAAGGGAAACCCCTCACACGGGTAGATCGGGGAACCCGAGTCACGTCACAGGCACTCGTCTTCGTGTCTGAACGCCAGGCACTCCGCCCGGGTGCCGCTCCGTCGGAGGAGGAGAATGAGAAGTCCCTCACACTTAATGCAGGGGTTCTCAAGTGTGAGGGACTTCCCCCCTCCGACGGAGCAGCACCTGAACGGAGTACCTGGCATTCGGACGTAGAGATGAGCGCCTGTGACTTTACTCCGGTTCCTCATCCTACCCGTGTGGGGGCTTCCGTTCCCCTCCTCCGACGGAGCGGCACACTGGTGGAGTGCCTGGCGTTCAGACGCGGAGACAAGGCATTTTGGAGCAAAGTATCTCACTTCCTGCTATGAAATTAGTACTTTGATACAACCCATCTGAGAATACTACCACAGAGGCACAACACGTGGGCATCTTAGTGTCACTGGAGACTCCTGTAGTAGGGGTCACAAGCAAGGGTCCGAGGCAGGCGGCAGGTAGCGCAGTCAGGAAACAAGCAGAGGTCCGAGGCAGGCGGCAGGTAGCGTCGTCAGGTAACAAGCAGAGGTCCGAGGCAGGCGGCAGGTAGCGAAGTCAGGTAACAAGCAGAGGTCAGCAACGAGGAGACTGGAACAGGACAGGGGAGCAAGGACAGGTCTGGGGGCAGGGACTGAGAACAGGAATAAACAGGGACAAGCCAGATACCAGCAAGGGCTTTTACTGTGAACAGACTTCTATGGTACAGGTATAGAAAACAGATCAGGATATCAGAAGCATGTACATTAGGAATCTGACTTCAAGCAAAGGCAAAACCAACAGACAGGAAGCAAGCTATAAGGACAGAGACAGGAACAACAAGAAGACAGACAGACAGAGGAACCCAGAGCCAACAGAGGGCAGCCGCACACCCAGTGGACAAGGAAGCTATGGCTAGGCAGGAGGTCTAGGCGATCCTGACACTTAGAGAGAAAAAAGAAACGAACATGCAATAGTAAAAGGAAAGTAGACATTGTTATTTTTCTGCTTTGCTATGCTAAGGTGGTAGATATGCCTGAATTGTTTTGGTTTTTTTTTTCAAACACTTGTAACTTTTGATTCATAAATTGGGGTGAGACTTGGAGTTTGGTACTGAATTTATTTGTTTTTCCAGTTGCAATGGAAAACATTGCAGATACTGTACAGTATGCAATTGCAAGAAAATTTCTTTCAATTGAATCTTGCGTAACTTTGTCTATTCATTTATATTCCTTATGTGGTGCTGTATTAAGGGAGAAATAGCCACTGATGATGTCCACTATTTTCTAGAATATGTGAACCATCATTACAAAATATATAACCCGTTGAGATAAAATTCAGCAATATTTTGCGGAAAATTAAAATGTAAGATCTATTACTTTTTTTGTATTCTCAGGGGAAAAATGTTTACCGCAATTGATCATGCTGGCGCAGATTTCTTTGGCTTTACACATCCCACTATTCAAAATTTGATACAGAGTTGCCCCGGAGCTCGGAAATGTGTAAGGTAAGATTTACCAGCATTTTTGGGCATTGCTTTGCAAAATAACAGTTGTGTAAAATTAAGGTAA
The DNA here is from genome assembly GCF_040206685.1 of Ascaphus truei. Taxonomy (NCBI): domain Eukaryota; kingdom Metazoa; phylum Chordata; class Amphibia; order Anura; family Ascaphidae; genus Ascaphus; species Ascaphus truei. The sequence continues at coordinate 2,048,732 of NC_134489.1, forward strand.
AGTAATTTTTTTTTAAATAGAACAAATTGAAGGGAAAGAGACTGTACATCTAGACAAATTTGCACTGACCTTTATAGATCACTACTGTTTTTGCTGATGTACATTCACATTTTTCTTTATATTCAGATTTCCCCCCTAACAGAAAAAGCTTATTCCAAATTTGTCCAGTCCATACATTTCAAGAGATTATTAAGGTTGCTTCTGTTTTTTTGTTGTTTGCATGAACTTACTGTAAGGCATTTTTGTTTTAATGTACAAGTGGCTACAGTGTTTTTATGTACGAGTGACTGCTGAGTCTGTATGGAAAAACATGTGCAAAAGTTGAGTAAAGTCTATACAGTGTACACTTTTTTTACAGGCTTATTTCAAATGTAAGTAATGCTATAGTATGTCACGGATTGTCTTGCTTTAGTTCTGCTCTGCACATATTTAAGTAAACATAATATTTGGCACTAAATAAGTTTACCATTTTCACAGTTACCAGTGGATGAAATTTGAAGTATGCAAACCGGGTGATGGACAAATCCCTCATGAACTTCCTGAAAATAGTGCATCGATAAATTTTGAGGCCTTTCAAAAACAAACTTTTGAAGAGATTAAGAATGATAATGTCTTAACAGGTAAAATAACTTTTATATGATGGCTTATTAAATAGCAATTAGATTTAACTTTTTATTTATTAAAGTATGAGACAGTTAGGATTATGTTTTAAGTCGCACAAGAAAAACATATATTACATGTAGATCTAAAATTGTGATAAAGAGAATAAACGAAATAACAGAACCTTTCAGCAGTAAAAGAGCATTAATCAATCACAGTTTAATTATATCTAAGTGAAATATCCTGACTGAAGTTTACTAATGCTTGCTAGAGACTTCACTGGTTTCTGGTTAGACTGTATAAACTGTTCCCAGGCTCCCTTTTCCTGCACATCTCAAAGGGTATGTCCCAGTCATGTGACTGGTCTAATCTTATTTGATCACACTTTAAAAATCTACCCTATAAAAACAGATTTCTATTGGAAAGATACAAATGAAGCCAGATAAATAATTCTGATTTCTCAAGTGGCAATTTAGCCTGCTGGCATATATTTTCACACTTCACATGTGGTACTGTGGACATTCCAGTCATAAAACCCCTGAAGCCAAGGATGGCCTAAAAAATTCTTGTGAAATGGTATAATTGCACTTTACAAATAATAATCATTAATTTGACAAGTGCCAACATATTCCGCAGCATGGTACAATGGGGGTGCAGAGATTTGATCATTACTTATCAGGACAAACATGCACAGATACAAAAGGTAATGAAGACCCTGCTCGTGAGGTTTTACAATCTAGAGGGAATATGTTGAAACAAAAGGGTAAAGTGGAATGTAGTCCAGCCCGACAGCTGATCCATTAAGGTTTGAGGGTGTGAATGTTAGGGGGTGTTAAATAACATGGACATTGGTCCAGCCACACAGCTAGTGCCAATAGGATTGGAAGGGAGTGGGGCCTGAGCTGAATGTTGGAGGTATGCTAGATAGGCTTTCTTGATACAATTATAAAACAATCATGTTTAAAATTTGTGCATAACATCTATTTTTTTTGTTTGTTTTTTGTAGGTACATTTGACCTTTCTGAGATTCATTCTTCACATGATTATATATCTACTTACCAGGAAATGTTTTTATCACATACACAGTTGACATCAGACATGCAACATATGAAGTCGCCATCTAATCAGTACAGTCCTTCCAGGTCTTCAGAATAGTGATACAGTTGTTAAAAGGGCTGTGATTTATGTAATTGTATTATTTTCTTTTTTCTTTCATTTTTGTCTTTGCGGTATCTGAAAATGGTTTAATAAAATTTGAAATTAAGAATGAATCATTTTGACTATTTAAGCAGAAACATAAAATATTTTTGGCCTGATTTCCATCCTAATTTTGTTGCAAAGGCAGATATATATACCAGTGATAAAGTTTGTTTAAAGGATTGGTATGTTTAAAGCCCATATTTAGCCACCATATTTGTATCTCAAGCACTTGCAAAAGATTAAAGTAGCAAAATCATGAATCTCTCAAAACACTCCAAAGTTTTGCTTCTTAAATTACCTTTAACATGGTTGCAAAGAAAATATAGTTTTAAAACCTCAGGTTTTAAAAAAAATTGACTGGAATAGAATTCGATTTGGATTAGCGAGCCAAAAAAAAATTCAATATCAAATATTTTGTAAAGATTTTACACCAGCGTATGTGACGTATTATAGAAAATAAATCTTATTTATGGGAAATATCCTTATTTAAATGAGAAGATCGGAGGCCCTTGTGAACAGCAGAGGCCTACTCCTTGCCTTAGAGGAAGAAAATGGTGGCACTTCAAGCCTTGAACAACAAGTGTCACTGAGTGTGGCCCTAGGGAGAACAGAACCAAGAGCCATTACAATGGAAGAACTGGAGAGGGTCTGTCAAAGGACATTAAAATCAAATTCCAAATAGAATTAAACAAAGCCGTGGCAGACTTTAAAGCAGAGATATCCTCACTATCCAAACGAACTATAGCCCTGGAACAGAACATGGATGAGAGCGTCCAGATTCGGGCAAATACGGGCAACAGAGTACTGAACCTCAGAGATGAGATCAAATCCCTAAAGGAAAACTCGGAAGAACTTGAAAGCTAGGAGAGAAGGCAAAACCTACGCATAAGAAAAGTCCCAAAATCGATAACCCCAGGCACAATCCAGGAGTAGCTGAAGAGACTCTTTCAATTACTAGAGCAGGGGCGCAAACTTTTTCACCTGCGCCCCTCCTGTCTGCTCGCAACTCCTCCCCACCCCCCCTTTACCTTTTCTCCAGCGTTTCTGATTCACAACGGGACACTGGGACTCCTTTTCTGAGAGGTGCCATCTTTATTCCAGGGACGGATTGCACCTCAATAAAGAGTGCACCTCAATGTGCTAGGGGGGAGAATCTTTAAAAGGTTGGAGGAGATGTTAAACTAGGATGAAGGGGGGAGGGGAATGAAACAGATTATAAACTAAATAGAATAGATGAGGAAACGAGGTTATGGACGTAGAATGGGGGAAAGTGCGATTTTGACATGCAGCGAGACACTCATAGTAAATACAAATAATACTACAAAACTTCTAAAGCAGGGGTGGGGAACGTCAGGCCCGAGGGCCGTATAAGGCCCCCGAAATCACTTGGTCTGGCCCTGCTAAGGCAACTGCTATAACCGGGGTCACGCTAATTTTAAAAAAATGGCCATTGCACGCCCGATCGGGAGGAGGTGGTGTGAGGCGCCGGCAGCCCTACACGATCCCCAGCAGCCACTGTACTTGCCCCAGCAGCCACCGTACTTCCCCCTGCAGCAGTCCCCACACTTCCCCAGCAGTTCTCCCCGCACTTACCCCAGCAGCCGCCCTACACGATCCCCAAAGCAGCAGCAGCAACTACCAGAGCTAGGGGGGGGAGGGGGAATCTGAGTGCCTGCATGCATGCTGTGTGCCTGCCTGTATCTGTATGGCCCGCAAACGATGTTATAAATATCCAAATGGCCCTTGGCAGAAAAAAGGTTCCCCACCCCTGTTCTAAAGACTAAACCAAGTTGGTGCATAAAGGAAGGAGCAGATAAGATAATAGTACAGGCTGAAAAAAAAACCACTTAAATGCGTGTTTGACAGATAAAATGGGGGAGGTTGAATTAATAGCTGCAAGGGAGCTGTATGATATCATAGGCATTACTGAAACATGGTGGGATGAAACTCATGACTGGGCAGTTAATTTAGAGGGTTATTCTCTTTCTCTGAAGGATCGAGCAAGTAGAAGAGGAGGTAGAGTATGCTTATATGTAATATGTAATATGATCTAAAAACCTATTATAAGGGAAGATGTTTATGAAGGGCATGATGAAAATGTAGAGACCTTGTGGATAGAAATTAGCAGTGGAGGTTACATAGTTACATAGTAGATGAGGTTGAAGAAAGATGTACGTCCATCAAATTCAACCTATGCTAAATTTTGACAACAGATACTTTATCCTATATCTATACTTACTTATTGATCCAGAGGAAGGCAAACAAAAAACCCAAGTGTCATATCATCCAATGATATCTCAGAAGGGCAAAAGTTAATTCCTTCCTGACTCCAAGAATTGGCAATCGGATTAATTCCTGGATCAACCCCTGGATCAACATCCTTCCCATGTATACTTATTTGGTATATCCCTGTATACCTTTCCTTTCTAAAAAGATGTCCAACCTTTTTTTGATCAAATCTATTGTATCTGCCATCACAGTCTCCATGGGTAATGAATTCCACATTTTAACTGCCCTTATTGTATAGAACCCTTTCCTTTGTTGCTGGTGAAATTTCCTTTCCTCCAACCTTAAGGGATGGCTGGAGTCCTTTGTACTGCCCGTGGGATGAATAGTTCTTTTGAAAGCTTCTTGTATTGTCCCCGAATATATTTGTATATAGTTATCATATCCCCTCTTAGACGCCTCTTTTCTAATGTAAATAAATATAACTTAGCTAGCCTCTCCTCATAAGTTAGATTGTCTATCCCCTTTATTAATTTGGTGGCACTTCTCTGCACTCTCTCTAGTTCCAGAATGTCTTTTCTTAGGATTGGTGCCCAAAATTGTACTCTATATTCAAGGTTATTAAGGTACTTAAAGAACTTTTTAGGGTTGATCTTTCTATTGCAATCCTTTTTTCATTATCAATTTTTGCTAATTTGATTGCCCTTTTGCAATTTTTGTTACGTTGCTTATAATTCTGATACAATGTCTCCGTCCCTTCTGAATTAAAGAATCTAAACGCCTTCCTCTTCTTGTCCATTTCCTCCCCTACCTATTTATTTAGCCACATTGGTAGATCAGAACCCTGGAAGTAGAACATACCTGTGATCCAGGGAGGTTGGGGAGGAAACTCAACCCTCTTGAGAGAGTATGCTGTGGAGGAGAGCCATTACAGATATTGGGTACTTTCTCTGCTAAGAATGTGATTATGGAAGACTGTACATATTACCTGCGTTCCTCCCTTTATGAAGTATGCGACTGGTAAAAGGATTGGCCTTACATATATGGAAAACAAAAGAACAGATCTTGTGCTCCTTCCAATTTCAGCTAAAATATACTAGTGACATGTTTACATTTAGAACCTAAGTCTGTGTGGCAAATGAATCATTTTGTTACATCTTTTAATCAAAACATGTTTCAAGCCCACCAACCTCGTCAAGCTAGACTTCGTTTAGCAAGTGGAAACAGAAAAAAATCTGGCGCATGAAATTAGATCTAAATTTGAAGCTGTGTTAGCCGAGGTGCCTGAAGATGAAGTATATAAATCACTAATGTTAGTATAAAATATACATTTATTAAAATAAAGAAAAAGGAATATAAAATATATCATACAGATAATTATACCTAACTCTTGTTTAGAGCTACATCTGTAAATAGCAATATATGCTTCACAAAAGTCCAGATTTATATATATATATATATATATATATATACAGTATCCACATATATAGTCCCTTGAGCGTGGAAAAATGGGGACTTGGATATATTAATTAAAGTGTATTATCTATAAAAAAAGATCTTAGGTGGAGTGATTTCCATGGCTTCCAATTATTCATTGGATAAAGCGCTTCATCTTGGTTTAAGAGAACTATGAGAGAGAAGTGGATCAAAGTCCTCTATTCCAACACTAACGTAATGCTATTATTGTGTTGCTCCATGAGATTCCATCATCTCTGATCTTTAAATGGATAGGTAGTTTCAAACTTGAGTTTAAAAAAGCAGTGATACCGTCAGTGATTATACATCACCCTGAAGGCAGCATCATTATACATCACCTTTGGGCAGGCTAAGCGCTACCACCCAGTGCGCTGGCTAAATCGGAGAGGTCTGTTGCCTTTTCTCAGTTAGAGTGTTTCGGAGCCTTCAATGGGAAGCACAACACTCTGACTACTTTCTATTTGACATGGATCCGAGTACAAGACACATACTTTGTGATCTTGAGATAGCTGCATATTGACTCTGTACAATTGCTCAGACCTATAGGTTCATTAATCTTTAAACCTGATGGTCTGGCAACACTGTGTGTGTATACCTGCATATATTTGCGTCAAGCTGGCTCAATTGATTATATCATACTAAGTTTGAGCGCACACACAACATTTGGTAATACTCTACATTTTCTATACATCTAGGAGTAGTCCTCAAATGACATAGAATTGTATTGGAACAACTACCACTGTTAGTATAATTATATTGCAGTGGGACATCCTGATTGACAATAGTTGTTCCTAATGTACACTGTCAGTTTGAATTAGAGCATACAGTTACCTTCTCCGTTTTTAATTTAATTATTTTTATTCACTTTGGTTCACGTTAGTATTGCTGCAATAAATATATTTTAATCAATTTATCAATAGTCATTTTTAATATAGGCATAGGTGTTTTCTTCTGTGCGGCTATTAGGGAGCTCTCTTTCTTTCCTGTGTTCACCCTGAAGGCACTGTTTGTTGGACTGATATATTTACAATTCAGTGAATGCTCTTGTGTGAGCAGATGCCATATTAGCAGTCCTGGTATTACCTGGGCTCCTGCTGGATTTGTGTCAGCATTTACTCACGATGTGCAACAATATGCCTGGTATTGCGTCCTGGTATACAGACTTTCCTTTGGCTCAGTGTGTTATCACCTGCCCACTCTGTGCATGCACGTTCTGTCTGATCCACAAAGGACTCTCCTCGGGATAGATGTCGCTGTAAGAAAACACAATCCAGGGGCACCTGCAATGCTTCAGCAGGGGCAGATATCCTCCATGTTGTCTACCTCTCTGCTCTCTGCAAACACACATGCAGTGATAGGCAGACGCTGTTCCCCGTTCTTCTGTCAGCCTCTGCCATTCAGGATCTCTCCCTCAGACGTGGCATTCACAGCTGACGTCCCGTGCTCATTTGAAATAGGCGCCAATACAGAGGACAGGTAGATGATTAGAAATTAGAGCTCACAAGGTTTAGGGTCACCCTATGCGTTTCACCACTTAGGCTTCCTCAGGGGTATAGTTCGTTACTTCATCCTGCACCCTTTTATGCTGATCTTGGGAGGAAAAACAGGTTCCTTCAATTACAAATAAGTGATTGTAATTGAACAACTACGGTTTCTGTTTTCCATCCTTTATATCATCTGGCATAGAGTTTAATATGGTTCTTTTGATTGTTGTGACATATAGTTTAACAGGAACATTTTCAGATTACTTATTTGGTATATTTCATGAACTGTATATATCTGTACTTGGTTAATAAAAAAACAAAAAACAAGGTGAGCGCAGTCGGGATAACGACACTAGAATAAGGATTAGGTAAATTAGAGGTAGACTGATTATAAATAGCCATGCTTACCTAGCACCACCTTAGTGCACAAGGATTCTGCTGAACCACAGTCAATGCACGTAGGGTAGTGCAGCTAACTAAGGAATGGATGGGTGCGAGAATTTAAATGTATATATATGTATATATATATATATATATCATATATACTCACACGTGCTTGTGTGAGTACTGGTGCCTCAGTGGGTTCTTTATTCTCTGATAATAGGCTGTTATGTTCTCCGCTCCTTCTCCCGTATGGTTCCTCCACGGGCTACTGTCAGCGCTGGCACCTCTGATTGATTCCTTTCTTGCTCAGATGAAGGTTCGGTGTCACGGTGAATCTCTTGATGTGGATACTTCTCACCTGATGCCAGTAGCAACACACCCCAAGTTGTTTGAAACAAAGAGAGTGGATATCGTGAGTGATAACTAAAAATGAATCTACTTACCAATGGATCAGAAGACAGACCCGCTAGTGTTATAGCCAGAATACCTCACCACCTCAGTACAGCACAAGTGTTCAATTGGAACCACAGTCAATGCTATGCTTGGGGTGGACCCTAAAGCAGAAAGATGGGTGGGAGATGAAGAAAATATATAATAAATACTCGCACGGGCCTGTGTGAGTACAGGCACATAGGACGATTCTTTGCTTTGATGAAGTGGAAAATACACTCCTCAGCTGTATATGGCACCTTGTCAGCCGGTCCCAGATATATACTCTCCCCAGGGTGTATGACAAACACAGGTAGAGTTGAAGAATAAAATTCCAAATTTAATATAATATAACAAATAAGTCACTTATACCTAAAAAAACAAAAAAAAAACTGTTGCCTGTCGTAATGTCTGTGGAGCTTGTTCTGTCAGACGTACACTCCTTCCGCGTCTGGGCAGTGCTTGACACGCACAGGTTGGAACGCAACTCCACCTTCGCTACGGAGGCCTCGGGGGTCCAAAAAACTTCTGATGGGCGGAGCAACGCGATTCGTTTTGTAAAAAAAGCTTCCTCAGGCTCTCAATGATCTAACATCCTATCAGGGTCTTAAATACCCTCTTGGCAGTCCATCCGTCACATGGTCCACAGCGCCGGGCTGTTAGTAACCATGGTAATCAAACACAGAGTCTCGTAATTAGATTCCCTGTGAAGACCCAAATTGGGGAAAACCCTTTCCAAGTCCCTTGTCAGCCCCAAAAACGAGGGCAATGTAATAGCAAAAAAAAAAAACATTAAAATGTTATACTGATGTCGCCTCAATAGCATTTATGCCTAATAAAACCACGTACGTCTTCCAGCATGCAAAAAAATTATATTAAAATGTTTTATACACCTAGTGACCTAATCAGATGCTTCAGAGTTAAAAAAAATAAAATACATCAATGTTAAAAAAAAGGGTTCTTATCCTGTCTAATGGTATGGGCATCTAATACCTCCCCCACCCTTTTTCCTATTGCTGCTGTTAAATAGTTCTGCTTTTCTTGAGAAGTATTAATAGCTACACTCTAATAGAAAATTAATATTATGCTTAGTGTATGAAGAATCTTGAATACTAAGCTCATAACGCCACCTAGTGTCCTCACTAGGTATGAGAGAGCATAGATACCCACCCTATGGCCTTCTCCCATTAAATAATATCAAAAGACCTAAAACAGCTATCATACTGACTCATGACAGCCACTCATTAGATGGCAGCTTTTAGGTAACATTTTGATGAAAATATCTAATATAATAAAACCACTATGGTGTCATACATGATACAATAATAATAAAAAAAAGTTCTAGAGTCAAAATGACCTATTTGGTCTTACATTAAAATCAGCACATTAAATACACATGAATAATGTAATTGCTCCGATACTCCACTCACAACCAGGGAGGATAATGCTGGTCATAGTGGTAGAGGATAAGGGAATGGGGGAGGGTGTTGGATGTGGAGTATGTGGGTGACAAGGGGCCATATACAGCAGTGTATTCTCCACTTCATCACAAGCAAAGAATCGTCCTATGTGCCTGTACTCACACAGGCCCGTGTTAGTATTTATTATATATTTTCTTCATCCCACACCCGTCTTTCTGCTTTAGGGTCCACCCCAAGTATAGCATTGACTGTGGTTCCAATTGAACACTTGTGCTGTACTGGGGTGGTGAGATAGTCTGGCTATAACACTAGCGGGTCTGTCTTATGATCCCTTGGTAAGTAGATTCATTTTTAGTTATCACTCACGACATCCACTTTCTTTGTTTCAAACAACTTGGGGTGAGTTGCTACTGGCAGCAGGTGAGAAGAATCCACATCAAGAGATTCACCGTGACACCGAACCTTCATCTGGGCAAGAAAGGAATCAATCAGAGATGCCAGCGCTGACAGTAGCCCGTGGAGGAACCATACGGGACAAGGAGCGGAGACCATAACAGCCTATTATCAGAGGATAAAGAACCCACTGAGGCACCAGTACTCACACAAGCCCGTATGAGTATATATGATATATATTTAAATTCTCTCACCCACCCATTCCTTAGTTAGCTGCACTACCCTAAGTGAATTGACTGTGGTTGAGCAGAATCCTTGTGCACTAAGGTGGTGCTAGGTAAGCCTGGCTAGGAATAGTCCCCCATAGGGTTTGAGCAGCGGACAGTGGACCTTGAAGGCGTGCACGAGAATTGTGACTCACGCGAGGGTCCTCTGCTTATGGTAATATTTTTATTACATCATCAGTAGCATATTGCGAGAGAGCCCCAATGTACTTTCTGTTGCCACATTCTCCGTTTCCACCACCTAGTGGCAGCACTCTCCCACATTTTTGGTAACAACCCCCTATTTCCAGTATGGAAACAGAAGAATTTGAGGGTATTGCACAAGTTACACTCAACATCTTTATGAAGAGATCGTTAAGAAACATTGACCTAGAAAAAAAGACTAGAAATTGATGAAGATGAATTGCTTGATGATTATGTGATTTTAGATAGAGAATTTGAGAAATTAGGTAGACTGTTAAAAATAAAAAGTCTCAAAAAAATGGTTAGACTTAGTTTTCCTAGAAAAATATCTTAAAGCAGACAATACCACGAGGTCTGAGAGTTTAAAAAAAAAATATTTTTTTGATTTGGAAGAGGTCGAAATCTGTTGCGAGTGGGAACAGATTTTGGACACATGCTCCCGGGACCTGATGAAACTTCTTATCAGGCGTCATACTAAGACTCTGAAAGGGTTGGGCACAGATTAATTTAATCAAAAGTAAACTAGAACCACTATTAGAAAGCCAAGGGTTCATAGAGAGGCATAAAGCCCTATCAAAGGAGTTGGACAAACTAGAGAACAATATTCTGATCAATAAGAATAAAAAGTTCAGAAGGGACGAGGTAGACTATATAGAAGGTAACCAGAGGAAATGGGACAAAACAGGATTGGAGAATAGGAACATTTCCCGTGAAAGAAAAGGGTCAAGTAATTTTAACAACTCCAATAATAAAAATTATCTTTCCAACAAATTCAGGAGGTATCCAGAGTATAATACTAATATATGTAACCCCCCCCCCCCCCCAGACTCTACGGTGGTGTCTAGGGTGCATGAGGGCAGATTACATGCGTCGTGGTGGTGCATACCTGTGAGGAACAGGAGGGCCTGAGCTTCCCGCAATGTTATTGGGGAGCCAGGACCAGGCTTCTGGGGCGGTAGCCTCCATGATCTCTTAGTGGTGCAGCGCATCCATCTTCCTACTCCCAGGAATATGGGACAGGACCTGTATAGAAGAACCCCTTCAGTCCCAGCGTAATAGCTTCCACCTCACACACAGTCTTTGGTACAAAGGATAGTCTCTTTATTGACAGATCAGCGTCTCTCAAAAGGTAGTGGCGTTCAACCACCGCAGCAACAACAGCAAAGCCTTGCTAGTTACTCCGCTCTCCTCCCACACAGATATTTCCTCCTCTCCTTCCCTCCAAGTTTCTCCTCCGACAGGATGGTCTGGGCTGGGCTTCAATACCCCGTGGCCCACCTCCGAGGTTATCCTCGCGGTGGGGCTTGGATTCTCCCCATCACCCCAGGCAGTGGGGTGAGGGGCATTGGTCCACCAGGTCTTATAATGCTATCAGCTCTACTCCTCTCTCTGCTCCTGCACGCTGCGCAGGCGAGACCGCCTGTCTCTTCCAACTCCTTGGACAGATCCAAAACGGGAAAACTGGGGCGCTCCCTATTTGTGTCGCTTGTAGTAACGCCTAAAAAATAGTGTATAACCAAAAGAAGGGGAGAATATATACTGGCCCTTGTTGTTTTCTGCAGCTGGACCAGAAAGAAGACGAAGCCCAGTGGAGATGGTGGATTGGTCAGCGCAAGGAGATAGACTCAGAATTTGAGAGGAAGTAAAATACACAGAATAATTGTGTTAGATAAACATACGCGTTTAATCAATAAACATATGCATAAATATAACAGAAATCAAATCAAATAAAATGCGTAATATATAAAATATAAAATATATATATATTGAAGCTAACAGGAGGGGAAGGGATAGGGAAGGGAGAGGAGGGGGAATGGGAAACGGACGGTGGTGCATTTTATTTGATTTCATTTCTATTATATTTATGCATATGTTTATTGATTAAACGCGTATGTTTATCTAACACAATTATTCTGTGTATTTTACTTCCTCTCAAATTCTGAGTATATCTCCTTGCGCTGACCAATCCACCATCTCCACCACCTTGGACAGATCCGCAGGACTCACTCTCAGACAGTCCCACGGCAGACTCGTCACTTACAGGAGTTGGCTGCTAAATATAGAGCTAGCCCCACCTCTCGTGATGTCAGCAGAACCTCCCCTCTTGCTCACGTCTGCAGCAGAGGCCAGGCCTGCATCTACCACTCAGGGCAGGGCTATGAAGGGGGAAAACCCATGATGATTACTGGTGCCTGATCTTAACAGGACTTACCACAGTAGAAGGGAGATAGGTATAGCCTGTGCTGTTTACAGGGGGCTACATATAGAAAGGGGTAGAGGAGGTGAACAGAGAAAAATTAGATTTGAAGATGGTATTTGGAGGAATATGAGAGATGCAGAGAATAAAGAGTTTGAAAGAAGAGATAGGGGGAGCAAGAGGCCGAACCTCCCTCCTTGCTGCCGGCTTTATCCTTGCAGCCCCTCCCCCGGCCGCTCTTGCAGCCAATCCGGTTCGGGGAGGCCGAGCCCCCCGGTCACCTGTTGTGCCGCCCATTCAGGCTAGGCCCGCTTCATGACCAGGGAGGCGCGAGCTCCCCCCCCCTCACCTAGCATTATTTCTATGTAACGTACCAAATAACAAGAGGACACAGTCTGGAGGTAAAATGGCCGCGGCTTGTTTATTAATAATAAACATAATCATAACTGAGGTAGCGTGCTGCCCGTCTGCACCAGAAAGTGCTCGGTGCTGGGCAATGCAAGAGGGGGCACCCGGAAGTACGTCCCGGTGACCTGCCCCCTCGCTTCAACCTGCTTTCCCAGCCCCGAGCCCCCTCTGGCAGGACAAGCACCTACCCCCCCCCCCCCAACTGCCGCCACTGACGGGCCTGTTTAACCCCCCCTTAAATCAGGCCCGTACCGCCATACCCTCGCTCGCTGCCTCCCGACCCCTTCTGCCAAAACTCGTCTGCCGCTTTATTGGGGTGTCTTTTCCGCCAAGGCGCCATAGTCTTTACCTAAATTGGCGTTCACGCCCTCCTGCTGTCCTGTCCCCTTAAACCCTTTATTGTCCTTCTTATAACATTTGGACTTGGGGTGCTGGCCCCCGCACCCGGCGCAGCTATGCTGGAAATGACATTTGGGGAATCTGCATTTTGACTCATTAAATCCCCAGCATTTGCCCGACTCTTTACCGACTGCGCGTCCCCTTCCTGCCGGCCGTGCGAACCATTCCGGACCCTCCGGTGGATTGTTACTGAACATGTTCCCCTGAAAGCCTGCCCCACGAGAGGTTGAACCTCCTCCCCCCGAAATCTGATCTAAGTATAAGTCGACATCCTTACGGTCCCACGTAACCACCCCTTTATTCTCCTGCATACTTTGGCTGAATTCCACGTCGTATGTCCACCATCCCATTCCCCCATGTTTTTGAAACGCCTTCCTGATTATGTCCTGGTATTTAAACAACGCGGTGCATAATTGTGGCTCCTTTTCACCCACTACTCCTGCCAATATTCCGAACGCCTGCACCATCGTGCGCCTGTACAATCGTCTTTCTACGTCGTCCTTCTTCCCCTTTCTTTTCGGATTTCGCTACTGCTTCGTTGTACGTCAGTAACTCCACATAGTCCCTTGCCCAAATTCTTTCCTTCACTTCATCTGACAGATGCGCGCCCAGGGACCGGGTGACCGCTGTGTACGAATCACCATATGCCGCATCCCCTACCCTCTTTGACTTTGATGCCGCTACTGGCACCCCGGTCCCTGCCCCTTCCGCTGCTCCTCCTACTGCGCTAGCCGCTGCTGTTACTCCCGCTCCCTGCCCTGCTGTTGTTACCTGGCTAGCTGCTGATCCCGCGCCCCCGCTAGCGCCTTCCTCCCCTGCCGAAGCCTACTCCTGTGTAATCCTAGCTGACGCGCTTGCTGCTCCGGGTTTCACCCCTGCTTCTGTTCCTCCTTGCGCCTCGCTAGACTTGCCTATGCCTGCCGCTAGCAACGCCGCTTGAACGACCTTTCCCATCATGCTGATCAATCTCGCCTTGGCATTGTCCGCTGCCCCCGCTACCGAACTCTCTGGTATTTGGGAACCGCGGATGCCTGGCAAGGTAGCCCCCCTTAAATGCGTATCTCTCTTACGCTTACCCTTTGGTGTCCCGGTCCCTGTTAGTGATGTGAACCGCCTGTTGGGACCAACCTCGAGGCCCTTGCCCCTGAGTTCTGTTTGCAGGCCCCAGGGCGCCCCGTCTGCTTACGAGTCGTGGACGACGTACCAGCGCCGCAAAGCGAGGTCGACCATGTCCCGACCGGTCCAGCCTTCCCTGTAAGAGAAAACAAGATTGAACCACCCCCCACAGGATTCATCCATCCTAAACGGAAGCCGCCATCCGGGGCTCCAGCCCACCCCCACACGTGCCCACTGCGGGCCCCACGTGCACCTCTCCTCCACCTTGGGCGCCGTTCGCCCCTACCATGGCCCGTCTGTCGATCAGCTCGCGGCCCGACCCACACCGCTCTCCCCGCGCCCGGCGGTGGGGTCTTCCCTCCGTGTTGGCCTCATCCCCGTGCTCATACATACGTATATATATCTATATACATAGTTATGCGCCTTTTTTTTTTTGAGACCAACCACCACCTTCCGTTCGCTTGCCCTCCAGGCTGCGTCCCCTTCCCCATGGCCCTCTCCCGTGACCAGTCTGTGGCTTTCCCCCCAGTCGCCACTGACTTACCCTTCTGCTTCCCTGTAAGCAACCCGACCGGATGTCGTGCTCCGCTGCTAGGACCGCCTTCGTTGCTTGATGACGACCATGCCTCGGCGCACGTGGCCTCCAAACCCGCTTGAGCGCTCACCCGGCTGCTCGACCCTCCTTGGTTGCTTCGGATCCCTGCGTCAATGCCCGCAATTGCTGGGCCTATATACACCCATATATGCATGCTGGCTCCCCCACCCGTTCATTGCCCAGCCGCCTTCCCCCACGGCGGGACATTGATCTAATTGCATTCTCTTCACAGGTATGTTCCTGATGTGCAAGTCCTGTTTAAAAGATTTACTCAGCGGCCTTAAGCATTGATAAGTTTGGTATGTTTGAATATCAAAAGCTGTTTTTTTTTCCCCCTCAACTCTGTGCTGTTAATTGACCAACTGGAACAAGCTGATTTATTGGGGAGGGGGAGGGTCATGTGACTGCTTTAGCTGTATAAAACCAATACCCCTCCTGCATTTGCAGGCACTGCATTGGCATTAGATAGTGAGGCATTGTAAAGTGAGCTTTTAAGTGAGAAATATAGTTAGTCTATAGTTAGACTAGAGGTGACTGGGGACTGGAT